>NW_024063523.1:600000-790348 GCF_006381635.1 Hibiscus syriacus | reverse complement strand
CTCAATGGACTTGAAGATAACTGGTGGAATAAGTGAATTCCAGATATCTGGATCCCCGATTGTTACACGTCAGTGAAGTTCTTAAGCAGTTATCAGTGTTTGCTCAAACTCCAGTCGTTGGGTTTAATTCTGTGATTCATTGGACCCCAAGCTCTGGAAATGAGCCTTAATGGGCTGCTGTTCTTACAGTAAGTAAATGTATGGTCTTTAAGGCATCCCCTCCGTAAACGTGTCTGGAAAACAATGGCTTTTATAACAAAATCGAGAAAAAGCTATTACTTTCAAGCTTTTTCTCTAATACACGGCGGAGTTAACTAACGGCGTCGCCCATGGAACCTCTCAGCTCTCAAGCTGCTGCTATCGTCTCCTCTTCTTTCTCAATCTTCTCTCCTAAACGAAAAGATCCTCCGGTCAGAACCGTCCGCTTTCCCGCCCCTTCCAAAAGAATTAATTCATTTTAATTTCAATCTTTTTATATCTTTCCTCAGTTCTTAGTACCGTTTTGACCCAATTTTCTGTTTTTTTTAATTACCAGAGAACGGTGACGATTCCGATATCCAATCTGACCCAACCAACAAAAGCATCGTTCCTCTCTTCGGCAATCAAACAATTTCCCAGGTAAGAACAGATAAAGCTGATCTTTTTGTTCAAAATTTTGAAGTACAAATTACTGAATCGCGTTTTGATTTCTGGGTATTTTATGTAATTCAATTTAGGATACAGCGATGGGGTTGGTTCTAAGCGCGGCGTCTGTAAAAGGTTGGACAACAGGATCGGGCATGGAGGGACCATCAGTTCCTGCCCGAGCGGATGACCGACCCGGTACGGAGCAATTCTCCACCTTTCCATGGTCTCTCTTCACCAAGTCGTCGCGTCGACGGATGCGCGTGGCCTTCACTTGTTTGCGGCCAACGAACCACTCGAGCCATCAATCCCCACGCCTACAACGATGGCACCGTATTTGTTCAGGTAAAGCTGTCTAAACTAAGAGAAATGAATTTCAGCATCAAGAGATTTTTCTTTAAACTCGTGTTGGATGCAGTGTTGTGGATGCAATGTTTTTCACGAGTTGGTGGATAACTTGAATATGTTTCGTGGGATGAAATGTTATGTCAACCCCAGTTTCGATTATCAAAGGGCTCGCCAGTGGAACGTCGGATTCAGCTGTTCGACGAGGACGACGATGGCAATGGCAGTGCCGACGTGTTTTTGGATGACTTATAAAGTGTACAATCTCATGCTCATACCGGGAAACTGATGTCTATCTTGTTTGTATTGCCCTCTGCCTGTCTTGGTGTGGTTAAATAAGTCGGGCTAAACACTTTGTATTTTACCATGATAAATTAGTGTTTGATGTTATCTAATTATGATCCTTCTCTCTGATGAAAATTCCGCTAAGATATAATTTATTAGAAAGAAATGTTAAAAAAATAAACGAATTTGTATAAATTTGGTGATTGTCATGCCTAGTTCTTCACATTAAATAGACCAGGGGCATGAAGTTCAAGCCAACTTAACTAACACAGGGATGCCTCCGTAATATACAGTCTATATAGGATGAACCAGACTCGCATTGAACCTATACCTGCCCGAATTTGTTTCCCGTCCTTTGGTATTGAACTGAACCCACACAATGATATGAATATTGTTAAATGGTGAAACCTAGGTAGTAAGAGCACAAGGAAGCGTTGTTCGAGTTCCCAATATCTTCCCACCAAGATCCGGGAAGGTCTCTTGTCCGGTCAAGTGGCTTACTTTTCCGTTGCTATCTACCGCAATGGGGTATTTGAGTAGGTGTCCCTGTAACGGCTTAAAAGCCTCACTTGTATACCTTAACCAGTTCTCCTCTGCGATTTTGTTGACAGTCTTCACGCAGTTCAAACTTTCGGGTTCATTAAAGCAGTCATCCATCTTTTCCATGTGTTCGGCCCAGAGTGACATTCTATATCCATAAACCTGCACGGACATTCGTTAATCTAATCAACAACATCACTTGGAATATAAAACAGAGACGGCAAGGGCGAAAGCACAAACCTGACCATGCGGATGTCTCTTCCTCTCACCCCATGTGTAATAAGGTTGATATGCACCCATTGCTATCTCAGTGTCCCTTGACCCGGCCAAAGATCGTTGATTAATATTGGCAGATCCCATTATCACATACTCGTCATCTACTATCATTCCCTTAGAATGTACATAAATCATAAACCGTTTGAACTTCTGTGAAGCCGAAACCTGAAAACAATGATTTTTCTTTATATTCTTAGTTCCTTATAAAGCCTCGATTCATATCAACTTCTAAAAGTCGATTCAACCGATCCCGTAAAGCAGAAAACAAAGGTGAACTTGTTTTCATTCTAGCTTGGGACAAAGCAGAGGCAACACAATCAAGTTCTAACAGTCAAACAACTAAGGATATAAACAAAATTAACATGGCAGAGCTACTGTTTGGTTACCGTTTCACCATGGTTCGATTGGGGTGAACTTGGCTTAGAATCTCCATGAATATCTTCCCTATTACCAAGGCAGTAGAAATTTAGGTAGTCTTGTGGATGAGAATTCTCGATACCCATCGATTTCAACTCTTGTGCTACGATTCTGTACATCATTTGAATAGTCTGTCCCTAAAAAATAAGAAACAAAAAACTAAGCTACGTGGTAAAACAATGAAATAGTTAGTGAGGACTAGAAATAATGATGAATCGTCAATTAATGCCGATGAGCTTGATTTTACACTCTTCCTCTCCGATTCTAGACTATGTTACTACTAGTGTAAGGTACCTATCACTATTTCATTCTAGTTATAATCGATCAAGAAAGGGAAAAGGAAACAACCATTGTCAGATTACCTGGCAAAAGAGAATTTCTTGCACGGAGGCTGAAGTAGGGGCGCCCTCGGGCCACATTGGTATAAGAACATATACTGCAAATCTCTCCTTCGCTCTTATCTTACTAGCAATCTTCAACGCCAATTCCATAGGTATTAAATTGTCAGCACCTAAAAGTACCCCACAAAAAGAAAATGAAGTTGCGCCTCTTAGACACAGAAAGCAAAAGAGTACAGGTAGTAAATTAGACATCCTATAACATACACTAATCAGTCACCAAAAATAACACCTTTTCACAATAACGAGACGATGTTTACGATAATTGAAACCGGTAAAATGTAGATAAAATGTTTTGTAAACCTGCTTCTTTGTAAGATGGCCAAGCATACGATGATCCAATGAAATATTGGTTCTCAATATATATGAAGTGTTGAGCAGATCTAATTGCCTGGATGTATGCTGTCTGAATGCTCTTGTCTATCACCAGATTTTTTGCACAAACAAGATTCTGCAGTAAAATAAAGTAGGACTTAAACAAAACTGAAGTACGCTCAGTCAAAAATTTTAATATTGTTTAGTCCTAAAGAGAGCGACGACAAATGAAATAAAAACTATAACCTTAGATTCTGCTTCAATCACATTCTTCGGGAACCCTTTCACAGATCCTGAATCTATAGAGCGGAAAACCTGCCAATTCACCAAGCAAACAAAATATTAAATCAAACTGAAGTACATTAGTTGGAGGGCATGTGGTAATTTACCTGAATATTCCAGTTCTCTGGATCTAATTCATTGGAAACCCATAATGAAGGATCATCATTTGGGACTGTAGCAGAAGGGCTTAGTATCCAAGAAATCCGTTCTAACTTTATTAAAGAATCGTCATGCCACCTAGAAACCCTCTTGAATCTAAGCCCGAACTCGGACCATTTTGTTGCTTTCCTCCATCGCTGCTCAAAGTTGGTAAGAATATCATAAGCAGCTGGACCTTCAACCTTGCAATGCAAATCATGCCATGGTTGCCTCGGGGCCTTGGTTCCCGCCTAACAATTGAAATGTTTGAATTGGTAAGAGCAATTGACCAAAAACTTATTTACACTAATTGAAGATTGTATGGCTAACAGCATATGCCCAATTTCAATGTACTAGATTAAATCAAATACTTGACAGACTCGGAGAAATAATATACTCACAGAAAATGTAGGGTTGTGAAAATCATTCTGAAACACAGTATCAAGATCCCGAAATAGCCGATGTTCAGGTGTATCATAGCGACCATCACAAAGGTCAAGGCCTCCTAAAAAAGCAGTGATCTTCCGATTGTTTCCGGATGCTTGTGAGTCCACAATCACACATTTCTGATGGTGTGTAAAGAGGGTTCCTACAACCTGGATTACATGCCACACTTAAATCCTTCAGCATTTCTAATTCTATTTCACTATTTAGGAGTCGGCAGTCACAATGGAAAATGTCTTATAACTGGATAGTATAGTTCATGCCTGTTGCTTGATAATGCTAAGCTTACTGCTGGCGTAACGAGGTGACAACACGCATGAAACCGATGAGTGCTTGAAAAACTTCCGAGTTTCTTCATCGTGTGTTTGCATCACTCCCGCCTGAATTTAAAACACTTGTAATGTAAAAAAAATTGAATATCTAGCATGACATATGAATGTTAAACCAGAGAAGAAGGAAAATCCACTGTAATAGAATGGTCCCCCAGAGAGTAGAATCTCAGTTGATATAAAACTAAAAGGTCACTTTCTCAGTGATGCAGCATTGATTCTAAAAGCAGCCCGGCAATGACAGACAAAACCAAAGGCTTAGCATCTTTGAACAAAATCCAAAAACATCAGTAACAAGTTTTCTTCTTCAGGAAAAACATGCATTGAACTTAAGTACTACAAGACCTTAAAACATCAGCTTTTCAGAAATATTTGTACAAAATTCGCACTAGAAAAGACCAAAGACGATAAAAGATTGATAATTTGCAAAGAATAACTCAGAAAACAGAAGAAGAAAATTCTACCGTGTTAATGAAGAACTTGCTATGGGAGGTTTTGTCATCCCAAACCAAGAGCAAAACTCTAACACCTTCTTCCGATTTGTACTTAAGCAAATCCCCCAAAGTCAAATTACCACCGTTTGGCAACGGCCGTGTCGGCTCTCTTACAAGCTTCACCTGAGCATAAATCGACCATCCCACGATGTAAACCAAGTGATGCGCTTCTAAAATTGCATGACAGATATCTTCCCAACACGACTCGTGTTTAAACTTGGTTCCGTTCTCCAATTCAATCTTCGGCAACGATGATTCATGGGTGTGTGCGTCTTGGTACAAAGTAACGGAACCCCCGTGCCGGAGGGGGAAATAACAGTCCCTGATTGAAAATTCCGTCGGGTTTGCCGCCATACCATAACTATATGACGGCGTTTCTTCGCATTTGTTGAATCTCATTTCAAGGTGAATCGCGCAGTCGGGTTTTGGTGGTCTTCCGTAAGAACCGATTATAGGGAACCACCCGCTAATCGTTTCGCCGGAGAGAACTTTAACTGCGGGCACCGTCGCGATCCCGATCAACTCAGCGCCGAACAAGTCATTATCCTTAACGTTAAACTGGATGGAACACGTGGGGTGGGCAAGGGGTATTTTGAAGCGCTCGTTCCAAACCGGGTCCTGGGAATTTGAAATCACGCGCGTCCGCGCCACCGTGGCACCGGCAAGGCAAACCGTCACGTAAGGGTCGCTGGTGATGATCTTATGGTGACGATGCTTCTTCTTCTTTCCTCCAGTAAACGGGGATTTGAATGCCATGAAACATTGCCGGAGACGCTCCGACATCAAATCCATGTTCGGCAAATATTGAGCTTCGATGATTCTCAAATCAAGGTCGCCATGCAAGAACACAACGGGATACGCAAGGTCATCATTCATTGAATCAGACCCAGATAAGAACATTTATTGACAAAGGCACCAAGTCTGAGGAAATCAATATGATAAATAGCAATGTAAAAGGTAGGTAAGTTAGGTTACTGGTAAAAAGATGAGTTGTTTTTCTTTCTTTCTTCTTTAAATTGGCGTTCAATTTTCGCTTTGGCAATAACCGGAGAACAAACAAACTTTTCTGCCGCGTACCGTAGACGAGAAGAGGCGTTAATGTCAAGACGGCAGAATTCCGTTTGTTTCCTCCGACCACAGCCAACGGCGAAAACCGAAGGCTCCGACGGGAAACGCAAAACGAGAAACTAACGGTTTTTGTTTCTTTCTAGATATGTTTGATTCTTTTCTATGTTATTTATGCTGTAAGTACTAAGTAGAAAGGGGAGAGATCTTTCTTATGATACACGTGACAGTTAAATTACTCCTGTACTTCCCGTTGTTTAAGGTACAACATTTTTACCCTAAAATTAGACATCAATAAAAGTTGGATTAAACTCAACGTAGTTTTTTATTTTCCTTGAAAATTGAGCATCTTATTTTAATATTCTATATCTTTGAATAGTGCGTAAGATCTTTCTTACAGTCGTAGCAAATTTAGGGTTCTTTTATTTCCATAAAAATATTTTTCAATATTTCTAAAAAATAATTACGGTATTTTGAAAGAGGTTATGTAAATTATTTTTTAATGATCGATGAATTTTTAAAATTTTATTAAAATAAAAATATAATATCTTAAATTATTATAATATAATTGAGTAATAATATTTAAAATATAATATTATATTATTAAAAATATTAATAAATATATTTTAAATATTTTAATAAATAATATTTTTGATCAAAATGGTATTAAAATATTATATTATTTATTATATAAAATTATTTTAAATATTTATTTTTTAAAATAAAATTTTTAAAAAATAACCTACAAAAAATCAGAATATGAATTTTTCTTTTAAAATATAAAAGAATTTTATTGACGAGAAAAATTATTTTATATTTTATTCCAATCAAATACTAAAAAATAAATAAAATATCACGCTTAATGGTGTTAGATGGATAGTAAGAATGAGATGAAACGTTTCGTAGTTGTCAATCACGTGGTGGCAGCGTCAAAAATGACGTTTTTCAAACGCATATGGCCGCCGCACGAGACACGACCATCCTTCAAGCTTTCATGGCGAACCTGGATAATCATTGTTTGAGGATTCCACATTTAAATATTTTTATTAATTTAAATAATTAAAAAATAATACTTATTTTGAAAAATTTAAAACATTTAATAATTAACATCTAAACAACTGTATAAATATCGTATCCAAATTCAAAATTTCTAAAAATAACAATATATATTTAATAAATTTGAATATTCGATTTTATGTAAAAAAAATATCCGAAATCGAATTCCGAAAAAATCGGTCTGGGTTTAAAAACTAGCTGTTGGGGGGGTTTTGTGACCGTTTTTTTCTTTAAAAAAATTACCATTTTACCACCTTAAACATGTATAAATAAGTTGGGGATATATTTGGTTGATTACAACTTTCTCAAATCTTATTACACAACACCTAAACATCTCTCAAATCTTATTTTTGTAATTTTTTGTTCATCATGAGTAACACGGTTGAATCTTTCGTCGGAGGAAACCTTGAAGTCGTGAGAGTGATCGAACACACTCGAAACAAAGATATTTGGGATCACTACGATTTATGTGAGATGTCAAATGGCTCGAGGAGGGCACGTTGTAAACTTTGTCTAAAGTTGCTTGCACTGGAAGGAAACACAACGTTGAAGAACCATTTGACAAAATCATGCAAGGCACTTCGCTCAAGATCGGATCTAAGTCAATCGAATCTTACACCGTAAGGTGGTGTTTTTGTTTACGACAACGAAAAATTACGAGAAGCGTTTACAAAGTTCGTGATTACAAAAGCATTGTCGTTCGACCACTTTGATGATGAAGATTTCACGACAACAATTCAACAACTAATGCAATCACGTTATACTCAAGTAAGTCGTACTACCCTTAGAAGATATGCTATAAAAATATGGCGTACGGCGAGGGAAAAAATGATTTTAGGATTCCAAGAACATCGTTATGGTGTGTCGCTTACATGTGACATTTGGAGTTCCTCTCATAATACCAGAAATTCTTTTTTAGCCGTTACGGCACATTGGTTAGATCTAGATAATTGGCAAATGATGAAAAGAACAATCGCGTTTGAATTATTCGGTGAGCCGCATACCGGTGCTAATTTTTTTACACTTTTAAAAAGGGTAATTTGTCTTTATAAATTAGAAAATAAAGTTTTTCTATATCCTTTGATAATGCATCGAATAATACAAACGCGGTTCTAAGATTGAAAATATTACTTTCACCGATTTTAGACGGTGCATTTTTTCATACCCGTTGCGTTGCACACATAATTAATTTATCCGTGCAAGTCGGTTTGGAGGTTATTGAGCCGATTAGATTAGAATTTAAAGCAATGATAAAATCGGTTCTTTGTAACAACAACAAAAGACTAAATGATTATAAACGATTTTGTAAGTCGGTTAATTAAAAAGCTTTGGGTCTTAATTTGGATTGTCCAACTCGTTGGAACTCAACTTGGATGATGATGCATACCGCCTTAAGGCAAAGGGAAACATTACAAACATTTCACGATCGACTTTTCGAGATGGGCCATGTCCCAAACATTTATCCGGATTCGAGTTGGGAAATTATAGTCAAAATAACCGATTTGATTGGGGTTTTTAAAAATGCAACAACTTTTTTATCTGGTGTTTATTACTCTACTAGCCCGTTGGTTCTTAATCAAATATTTTTGTTGGCTACCCGACTAAATGACTTTGAATTTGAAACCGAAGTTTTTCAAGAAATTGACTTTGCAATAAAGGAAAAACTTTTAAAATATTTTAAGGAGATTCCCCCATTTTTATTTGTGTCGCCGCTTTAAACCCAACGTTAAATGTTGGCGGAGTTGAAACACTAATTGAACAAATTGCGTATGCTTTTAATCTAACCGATGATGAACCCAACTTTGTCCAAAACCAAATAAATTATTTTAACAAATGTTTTCGAGACATGTTTGCAATTTATTTAACTAAATACAGATCAAGTAGTGTAATACACGATCAAATGAGAACGAATGCAGAATCATCTAGTAGACGTCCAAGTTACATAAATTTGTCACTTTTTAACACTCTTGTAAATTCTCAATCCAAACAATCTCGTACTACCACCCCAAGTAGCGAGTTGAGAAATTACATGTCATGCGATTTTCTATCAAAAATGACATTTGAAGAGTTTGAAAGTTTGGATATTTGGTTTGGTGGAAAGAAAATGAAGCACAATTTCCGATTCTAGCCGCCATGACCCGTGATTTACTAACCGTCCAAGCTTCTACGGTAGCTTCGGAATCCGCTTTTTCTGTTAGTGGCAGGGTTATATCGTAACGGAGATCAAAACTAAGTCCCGAGTCGATGGAAGTATGCATTTGTTTGAAGAATTATTTGGATGGAGCGGCTCGGAAGCAACATATCACCACCCTAGAAGATGCAATTGATGCCGATTTGGAAGCAAACTTACACATTGGAGAAGTCGAACTTGGAATATCCCCTCCAAACGAAGAAGTCGAATATGATGAAGAAGAGATGGCAATGTAGTTTATTTTTAAGTTTTATTTCAATTATCGTAAACTTTGTTTCAATTATCGAACTTGTAAGTTTTTAAGTATTTGAATTTATCGAACTTGGAAGTTTTTAAGTATTTGAATTTATCGAACTTGAAAGTATTTAAGTATTTCAATTATCGTAAACTTTGTTGCAATTGATGACGATATAATTTTAATAATATTAAAATCGGTTTTTTTATAACCGGTGTTTTAAAAAAACAGGTTTTTTTTCAAACCGAAATCGGTTACACCGGTTAGGATATTCGACCCTCCAAACCGGTTAGAATCTGAACCGATTATTTTATAAACCGATTTTGTATCTATGGGGAAAAACCGGATCAAATAAAAACCGATCCGGATCGAATTGAAATCCGACTTCTGTGCATGTCTATTCACAGGTGCTCACCTGCACTGCTGTATGCACAAAATTTTTTATCAACTGCAAAACTAAATATATATTGTTTGAGTTAATTGTATCATATTTCCTAAACTATGATTCTTATCTTAGACTAATCTTTAACCTGTCAAGCATTTCAATTCATTCCTAAATTATACTCTCATTTTAGATTAGTCCTTAAACTTTTAAACATTTAAACTTCATTCCCAAACTATGTCCCTTATTTTAAATCAGTACCCAAACTTTTGTTTAGAGTGGGTTAATAAAAATTGTATAATATTAAAAATAGCTATTACGTTTATTAAAATATCATTTCGATCCCTTATTTATGTTTTAGAGTATTTTGATCCCAAGGAAAAATGATTTAAGAACAGGAATAAAATGACTATTTTCAAAATTTAAGGATTGTCCTAAAATGAAATTTTGGAGTTAAATTACTACAAAAATAGAATGTAACGCACCAAAGTATGAATTTTTTTAACCTAAAATGAAACATTAAGGGTTAAAATATTACAGAAAAAAGAATAAGAGATAAGGTGATTATTCTGTTAAATGTTATGGGACTTTTTGTCTTAAAAATGAAACTTTGAGATCAAATTACTACAAATTAAAATATGAGACAAAATGACTATTTTAAGAAATATTGGAAGACTAATTTTGACAGTATATCTAAAACAATTATCTTAGCATAATTTGAATGTATTTTAAAATTTTAAAATATAATAAAAATAATACTATATATATATGGACTTAATCTAAAAATATATATATCATGCGAATATAATTTTTAATATAATTTATATTTTTTTATTAAAATTATATTTAAATTTTTTAAAATATGGGATGGGGCATGGGCTAGATAGGCTCACTCCTAGATATATCACTGCTCATTTAGTATATGCATAGAAGAATAAAATATAATTAATAAAAAAATAAGATAAAATTAAAATAAATCAAAAATTAAATAATTAAATAAACAATTATCCTTATATTCTTTAATCATAATTAGGGGAGACAATGGTCCCTAATCTCCTACATAACTCGTCACAGGGTAGGTGAACAATGAGGACTCATTCAAGGGAACCCTCCGCTTTTATTCTACATACTTCTGCCAAACCTTTTTCTGAAATCGTCTATTCCCTTCTAGAATGCACTGTCATCGACCATCAATTTGTATTTTTTGGATAAATTGCATTAATAGCTACCAATTCAAATAAATTTCATATTTTACCATTGAAGTTTAAAAATTACAAAACCATCATTATTATTTCTTTTGAATGAAAAGAAACGGATACAAGCTGGCAAAACATAAGTTACAAAACCAGTGCTGCGTCCGCAGTAATCATCTTTTCCTTAGTCGGCAGATGCTCTATCGCACTAGAAGGATGTTGAAACAGATGAAGATTAAAAGGAAGACTCCGTGCTAATTTAACTAACCCATTAGCTGTCAGAAATAACCACGGCGAGGTGAACAGAGCTTCGATGATCGGAGTAAGAGAAACAAGTGAAGGATTAAGACTTTAGACTTGGAGAGTAAAGTAAGAATAGATAAACTGACATTCTTTCTCATTAATTTTAAAGGCTTACAAAAGATAGAACTGGCTTGAAATATATAGCCCAAACGTTCTGAAGGGAACAAAGCCCAACGGCCTCAACTAAATGTAACAGAAATTAAACCGTTTAACATTTTCCTGGTTCTAATTTTTCCCTAACAAAACAACTCCAAGACGTTGCCTCATACGTTGAAATTGAGATGGAGGAATGGGCTTTGTGAGCACATCTGCCCCTTGTTCTGAAGACGGAACAAAGTTTACAACGAGTCTAGAAAGAACCCTTTCACGAACAAAATGAAGATTTATCTCCACGTGCTTTATTCGAGCATGGTGAGTGGCATTAGCAGCCATGGAAATGGTAGATGAGTTATCACACCATACCACCGGTTTACTTTCAACATGCAGCCCTACTTCACTCAACAGCTGCTCAATCCAAGCTAACTAGTAAATTGAATTCGCCAAGCTTGTATACTCAGCCTCGAAGTCGAGCGAGACACCACACTCTGTTTCTTAGAACACCAGGAGATAGGATTACCGCCAAGGTAAATACAAAAACCCGTGGTTGAGCGAAGATCTTCAACTGAAGCTGCCTAGTCAGTATCAGCATAGCAAACAAGATCAAGCACCTTAGAAGCCTGATAACACAGACCATAGTCCAGCATTCCAAATAAATACCGAAGAATATGCTTAACAGCCCTCCAGTGTGTATCATAGGGCCTATTCTTATATTAACCAACTTTGTTCACAGCAAAGGCAATATCTGGTCTCGTCAACGTCAAATACTGTAAAACGCCAATAATGGTTCAATATAAATGAATATCCTCAAAACCAGTTCCCTCTCCAGCCTTCAACTTAGGATATGCAACCATGGAAGTTGGCAACGAATTCAAACCAGCCATGCCAGGCTTCTCTAATAGTTCAGTAGCATAGCATTTCTGACTTAGTAACAAGCCATGAGAGTGTTGATGAACCTCCATACCCAAGAAAAACTCAACATGACCTAGATCTTTAAGCAAAAAATCAGAACTTATATGTTGAACCACCTCATCAACCTCTTTAGTATCACTCCCAGCAATGATGATATCATCAACATATACCATTAGCAAAAACTTGGTGGTGTCCCGATTTCTAATAAACAAAGATGAGCCAGGTTTTGAGGTTGTAAAACCAAGTTTGACAGTAAGAGCTTTCTGATAACTCCGTAAAAAGGTTATGTTTTTTTGTCTTTTTTACTTAAGTTATTGTGTGTCTAAAAGTCATTGTCATAGTATTTTAGTTGCATTTAGGTCATACTTGCATGTGGTGGATAAGTTTTGCCTAGGCAAGATTTATTTGGTTTAACTGATGCTGCTGAGGAGGAAGGTTCTATGTTGGCTGTGTTGATGCATGAAATAACTAAGGAATAATTTATTTGTCGAGACAAAAACTATTTCCCAGGGTTAGAGGAATATCAGAAGACGACAGTGAGGTACAAATTCTTCTTGTCGAGGTAAGATTTATCTTACAGATCTGGCGTGGCTCAACAACTGCTGACGTCATTTGCCCAGCTTAATCCTCACATGCAATCATGCCCTCATCAAGGAAATTGACCACTTCCAGCTGCTATGTCATTCGTAAAATGGGTAAGTCAACGAGGGTATCTAGTGAATTTTCAAGGACACAAAACCCTAGAAATTCCAACTATAAATACCTTATTATAGTCATCTGAAAAGGTGAACAATCAAGGAAAATATTTACCCTAGGCTTGGAGTAAACGGCTGCAACGCCTTATTTTCCACCATTCCCCCCACTCGACTGTCCTTGGTGCCCTTTATAGCCAAGCTTCATCGAAGCAGCGGTCAGACCCTCGAGAGAGGCTGGCCGCTGGAGCAGGCATGGTGGTGGTCAGAATGTCACGACAGAGCTCTGTTTGGGAGTGTTTCTTCCTTTGTTCTTAATTACCATTTCGCTTAAAGGGCTTGTACTGAATGTTTAACTTTTGGATGATATTTGCCTCACCATGAACTACTTTACTTAGTGTTGGTTATTGTTTTGATGAAACTCTATTTGATTGTTAATGAATGATGAAGTTTGCTTATGCTTAATGTTTTTTTTGTTCATTGTTTTAATATTTTTGCCTTGATACTGTAAGAGCTTTTGAGAGATTGCCTGGTGCCTCGGTAAAACATTTCTAGACTTTGTAAGAGCTTTCGAGAGATTGTCATTTTTCTAGGAATAGATACCTAATATCGAGAAAGTTATGGTAAATCTATGTGAACAACGGAACTAATCCGAGATGATGATGTTCTAATCTGCCTTAGAGATAAGGAGAGGGTTTCATTTGACTAAAAGGGGTAACTACTTGAGTAGGATAGGCAACGACTGTAGTTTACGTTGAGGGGTATTGCCACAACAACAGTTTGACAAACCAAGGGTTGTAGTTCACACCGAGTAGTATTGATGTAGCAACCGTCCTTGAATACTACAGTAATCCTATCGGACAACCTAAGCATAGCACACTAAATCATTCCAGACATAGAATAACTTCTCGCCATAGCAAAACCAACCTAAGTGCTCCGTAAGAAGTTTGATTATTTGAGGTTTTTTCTAAATATATTTAACTCGACGTTTCTATTTGCTTTGACAATTTTTATTTATTTACTTTTGCAAATTTTCCTTGTCTCGACCAAACTTTTATGCACACCGTATTTCACAATATTTCTTGCATCGACAAACTTTTCCATATGTTTATAACCTCTGATACTAATTTATTTGTTTCGACAAGAATTTCAGGACTAGCTCGTGACATCTAGTTCTAGCCGTAGCAAAACATCACAAATTCCCACCAATCCCTGAGAAGACGATAACTTAACCTACTATTATATTACTTGCATCGATTGTGTACACTTGCACAGATTTACTTGCCTTAGTATATACATTCACAAGCGATCAGTAAGCTTAACCCAATGACATTTCGAGTGAAATTGAAACACTCCTATCTTAATCGCCCTATCAAGCAAACATGACAACACGTTCATTGAAATAACAAACAGGTACGGAGATAGGGGATTCCCCTGTCGAATCCCCTTGGCCCCCTTGGAATATCCCACCAAACCCTCATTTAAGGAGATAGAAAAATAGGGGTTAGTAACACAACTCTCAACCCACCCAATCACATCAGCTGGCATACCAAGCGCTTCCAAGACAAGAATAAAAAAAAAAGTCAATCAACCAAATCAAAAGCTTTTTGCAAATCCATCTTTAAAGCATATCCCATTCAATTTCTATCTTCCGATGCTCGTCTACCTTCCGGAACATTGTCCGCCTGTAATAAACAAATCAAATCTCAGACACTGAAAAGCATTAGACTCAGCCTTGAACAAAAGAAAAGAAGAGGTTTACCACATAAGCAAGAGAGACAAAGAACACTTCCTTCACAAAACATGGCAGTGAGAATCTTGAGGATATAGTAGGCATAGAAGAAGTTCCTGCTTCTGCTGTAGGCCAATATGGATGCCAACAAAAACAATAAGCATATCCCATTGAATTTCTATCTTCAACAATTATGCATCATCGTACATCAATCTTTTCATGTTACCTAATGGGATTATGGCTAGAGTGACGGGGACTGTCAGCAAAGCCTTCTTTCCATACTTATCAGAGGGGTTACCAATGAGGCATCATCACTAGGGATCCAATCCCAATTATCTGCATAAAATCGTACGCTCGTTTATTTTATACATGCTCAGTTCCACAACTTGAGTTACATTTTAATGCATAAATAATAATATCCCTGTTTGTTTTCGCCAATATGAGTGGCTAAGGTAAGGAGGTTATTCCATAAAAGTTTGTTCTCTAACGTAAAATTGTGTACTTTGGTGTAGGTTCATAAAAGACGAGATAGTGGAGATGGGAAGGAAGAAACAATGCGGTGTATCTGATATTACAAGGTTGAAAAATGTGTGACCACGCACGCACAGACAAAACTGAATGAACCCCTTCACTCGAACCAAGGGGAAGTTTCCTTTGATTAATCTCAAACAAATTTGACCCTATGCTAAAAGACTCACATGCTAGGAACCTGTAGCATTAACCTCGAAAAATGTAGCCAAACTTAAAATACATACTCGGTTGCAAGGGCCGATGCCAAGCAGCGACCGACTCGCCTTGCCCCCTCTCTAAAATCTAACGTAAAATTGTGTTTTGAATTGTCTTACCAACTCATAAATGGTACTCCATAAAACTATCATCTAGAATTGCCATGAATGCATGCAATGAGTTTAGAATAAAAAAAGGTAAGAGTACTGAGTTGTGACCGCGTGTTGAAACCCGGTGAGAAAAGTCGCGAGTGAGCATTCGGATTCTCCGGGACAAAGAGCAAACATGGTGATACCGACGATGACGGGAGCCGCCATGAAAGTCGCAAAGATACGGAGAAAGAATGTGACACAAAGATGGGTGAAAGCCGGTAACGTTAACATTTTTTCTCTCTGTTTTTGTGGATCAGCTCAGAAAATTCAGAGGAAAAAGGTTGAAGATAAGAGTATGTTGGAAGAAATTATTTGGCACCTCACTTGTTAAAACACTTTTTCGAAGTTACCAACGTAAGCAAGAAACACCCATTGGTACACGTCAATTTTTCACTGTTGTAATAATTCTAGACTGAAACCACACACTAGGCAATTCCGGGTTCATTCGCCAGGCGGCGTTGAAACATGGGATCAACCGACTCGGGGAAAAAAATTGATCACACTTCCATGTTTTTATGCATGTTCTGTAAGGGTGTGAAAAGTTTGATCAAAACTGAATTAATACACCAAATAAAAAATTTGATTAATTATTAAAAAAAAATTAATTACAAATCAATCAAATTATTTTTAAAAATTTAGTTATTGATTAATTTAATTTGAAAATGGTTCATTTATCAACGCTTGAATTAGCGTTGTGGCAAACACTTCAAAGGTATCAAACGATAGTGACACATTTATTCATTATTGCTTGGGAATTTTGTCACTCCACTATGCAGCTCTTCGTAAGGATGGATACGAATTTAGATTCAAAAGAATTTTGATCTAATATGGATATATATTGTAACAATTCAAATTCAGAGGTGAGTTATTTCATTAGATGATTTTTTTAATTGATCGAAAGATTATATTGAATCATTAAAATATTATTAAGAATGATGGTTAACTAGTAGTATAATATAAAGTGAGAATAAAACATAGATCATTTTACTATTTATCAATATTAAAATCATGTCGTAACCGTCTTTCAGTTGGTCCCCGGAATTGGGCTTCGACTTAGGAAAATGTGGATTGGAGTCGCCACCGATCATTTATTTAAAAATAAATGGGTTGATCGGATACCCTATTTCTTACCTGATCTGCGTATTACCAGAAATATGTCGAGCTCGGGAGTCGGTTACGGTCAAGGAAGGATTAGCACCCTTGAACCGCCCTTTCGGTACTACGTAATTTTCAGTTGTCTTAAATTAAGAAAATTGAAAATTAAATTAAAAGGTAAAGTTTCGATCCTACCTACTTACCTCTGATAGATTTAAAAGCGTACCCCTTAAAAAATCAAAAAAATGGGTTAGATAGAAAGGTAATGAAATACATACATTAAAGAAAAAATGTAATATAATACAATAATATATATATATAAATAATAAAGACAAAAATGAATGACAATACTGTAAAAACAAAAAAAATGAAAATAATAAGCAACATAATATAATAGTAATAAACAAAATTATAGAAAACGAATAGAATAATATAATTAAATATATACATAAAATATAAAATAAATAAATATATACACGTATATATAGTAAAATAAAAGACTCAAAATTGTAATAGTATTAAAAACACAAATATATATATATATATATATATATATATATATATATATATATATATATAAATAATAAAAATATAATTAAGTATATGTAATGAGGGTTATATTGAAATAAAAACGAAATTTAGTGGCCGAATTCAAAGATAATCGAGGGAATTAAAACCGATTTGGGGCCAAAATGAAGTAATTAAAACGAGGAGGACGAAAAACCAGATTTGCCCTCTTTATTTAAAAACACGTAGGGATCTGCTCGGGTCATCGGGTCGGGCTCATGGATACTATAAAAGCCAAATTTCGGCCTGAAATCATCATTTCAACCATTTGAAAAACGAGAGAGCTCCTCCCCCCCATCCAAAACGCTCTCATTTGTTCATCCTTGCAATGAACGCCCCCGTGGGGTTCATGTGAACCCAGAAACCGGCTGTCGAGCGCCGCTCGCCGCCGTCGTTCGGCGGCGGCAAAATCAAACCTTTTTTTTTACAGTTCGAAAGCCTTTTGCGCGTACTTTTCAAAAATCGAAATTTTTTAACAAAAAAAACGAGTCTCGGGGAGTAGATCTAGATTCAAAGTTTTGAAAGATTCTCCCTGTTCATCGGTCGTGTATTCTTTAAATGAAAAAAAGGCAAAGATATGCTAGCATGCGGGTGAAGATAAAGCGAACAAGGTAAAACGCTACCTCTCTTTTTATTTCCTTTAGAAATGTTTTACAAAAGCTTCGGTTTGCCTTGGGTTTGCTAGCGTATTCTCGGCTGTAATCGTATGATCTCTAGTAAAAAACCCCCCTCAATGTTTGGATTACATGTCTTATTTATAGCCTAGAATCTAAGTATTTGATTCCTAGTCTAACTTGGTTTCGTGGGTCGTTGGTGTTGTTGCGAGATCCCTGTGTCGATGATGTGAGTTGTTGGGCGAGACGTACGGCTATGGGAAAGGTGAATTGGAGCGACGTGATAGCCATGGAGTCTTGGTGATGCGGCGCTAGATGGGGAAGCTGGTAGGGTTCTGGAAACCCTAGCTCCAGTGGGTCACGTGTGCTAGACCACATATTTGGGTCTTGTGTAAACTGGGTCGAACATTGGGCCTGCAAATGTAGATAAAATTAATAATGTTATAATATGTAATATTATTTAAAATATAAATATAATAACATGGAAGGACGAAATTAAGTGTCTTCAGTTGTCCCTTTTTGCTCATTATCATGTAACGATAATAGAGCAAAGATTAAAAGACACAAATTTCAGTCATATCGAATATCCTCTGTCGTAGAGTTGAGATTCGATATGGAAATTGTTTTGTCAATACGAAATGACCCCCTCGTCGTGGGGTTGAGTCGAAACTAGAAAATTCTGAGCCTGAATCCTTCGTCGTGAAGTTGAAATCGAACTCAGAGTACTGGAAGTAGCTCATGGATTGTCTTCTAGCCAAAGATACTTCGTTGTGAAGCTGAAACTCGACTTGAAGACTTTGGTGTTACTGTGTTACAGATGACCCCTTCGTCGTGAGGTTGAGTCAATCTGTTTGTGAAGTTGGAATTGTATATGGCTCCTTCGTCGTGAATTTGAGCCTGAGAATTGGATATCCTTTGTCGTGAAGTTGAAATCCAATGTAAGTTGTGCTGTTTCGAGGCCAATATCTTTCGCTATGAAGTTGAAATTGGCTCCGAAATTGGGAAATTATTTGTTGACAACCAGCGGTCCCTTCGTCGTGAAGTTGAACTTGCGTTGTCTGGAGTCCAATATCCTTCGTCGTGAAGTTGAAATTGGCTCTGAAATTGAGAAGTTGTTTGTTGACAATCAGCGGTCCCTTCATCGTGAAGTTGAACTTGCGTTGTCTGGAGTCCAATATCCTTCGCTGTGAAGTTGAAATTGGCTCCGAAATTGGGAAATTGTTTGTTGACAACCAGCGGTCCCTTCGTCGTGAAGTTGAACTTGCGTTGTCTGGAGTCCAATATCCTCCATTGTGAAGTTGAAATTGGGAAATTGTTGATTGACAACCAGCGGTCCCTTCGTCGTGAAGTTGAACTTGCGTTGTCTGGAGTCCAATATCCTTCGTTATGAAGTTGAGATTGGGAAATTGTTTGTTGACAACCAGCGGTCCCTTCGTCGTGAAGTTGAACTTGTGTTGTCTGGAGTCCAATATCCTTCGTTGTGAAGTTGAAATTGGCTCTGAAATTGTTTATTGACAACCAGTGGTCCCTTCGTCGTGAAGTTGAACTTGCGTTGTCTAGAGTCCAATATCCTTCATTATGAAGTTGAAATTGGCTCTGGGTAAAACCTGCAAAGATATGCATATATGTGATGTTATGGATGTCATGCTCTTAGGTATGCCTAAAATGCATATGCAACATATGTTATTCTGGGCTCTGGAGAGAAATCTCGATCTCCGGTGGCCTGTCGTTGTTGACTCTTGGTTTTGAAATCTGATCTTGAATTCTTCAAATGTTTAAAACTGATGTGCACATTCTATTTTTTTTTGGAGATGCTCATCAACCATCTCGAGTATGTGCATGAGCCTTGATCGGCTTTTGGGTACCTGTACTTTTTAACGAATCTTTGTATAGTAATATGCGATTATCTTTTGCAAAAGTAAATAAAACATTAGGTTTAAATCCAATTCAAGATGCACAAAAGGAATTGATTTTGAGGAAAGTTTGCCTTTATTCATAAGGGAGAAGAAGAACAAATAATACATGATGAACATTCTAGAAAATGAATACATGGTGAGGTGTAACTGAATGTCTCAGATCTCGATAATGTAGGCCCTTCTGAGCTAAAAAGCCGTTTGGTGACCTTGAATGCATCCTTTGCCAAAGGATCTTTGAAAATGCGACAACCTTCAGGAGAATGCAACATTTCTCTGATTTATTGAGTTTGTAGAAGATTCATGTGCCAGGATGTTTCCACTGTTAATATCCAAATCGCCCTTTCCGGGTTTTCAACTTGGACCCATCCTTGGTTGCAAGACGCCCTTTGCGGGTTTTCATCTTGAACCCACCTTATTTTCCTTCATTTCGTTTGTTTTTCTATTTTTTTCTCTCTTTTTTTCAATTTAGGGCGCCTTTTCGGGTTTTCACCCTAAACGTTTTTTTTTTCAACGTATGATGCCCTCTCGGGTTTTCATCCTAAGCGAAGTATTTCTTGACTGCATCCGAGTTGATGGGATGTGGCAGTTCAGGTCCATCCATTTCAGCCAGGACGAGGGCTCCTCCGGATAAAGCCTTTTTCACAACATAAGGTCCTTCCCAATTTGGCGTCCATTTTCCTCGGAAATCCTTCTGGACTGGCCAAATCCTTTTTAGCACTAGATCTCCTTCGCGAAACATTCTCGGGCGCACCTTTTTGTCATATGCCCGGATCATTCATTTCTGATAGATTTGACCATGATGGATGGCTTTCAGTCTTTTTTCATCTATCAGATTAAGCTGATTATATCTGGATTGTACCCACTCTGCATCGTCCAGTTTGACTTCTGTCAAGACCCGGAGAGATAGAATCTCGACTTCAATGGGCAGCACTGCTTCCATTCCATAGGCTAGTGAAAATGGAGTTGCTCCAGTCGAGGTTCATACCGAGGTTCGATAAGCGAACAAAGCAAAAGGCAACTTCTCATGCCAATCTCTATAAGTTTCAGTCGTTTTCTCCACTATCTTCTTAATATTCTTGTTTGCTGCTTCTACTGCTCCGTTCATCTTTGGTCTATAAGCAGTGGAATTGTGATGTTTTATGTTAAAATGTTCACAAGCATCATTCATCATCTTGTTGTTCAAGTTTGTTGCGTTATCGGTGATAATCCTTTCAGGTAGACCATACCGACATATAATTTCTTTCTTCAGAAACTTGCAAATAGTGGATTGAGTGACACTGGCATATGACGCAGCCTCTACCCATTTCGTGAAATAGTCAATTGCCACGAGAATGAAACGGTGACCATTCGAAGCCTTCGGATGGATTTACCCGATAACGTCCATGCCCCACGCAGAGAAAGGCCATGGTGACGTCATTACGTGAAGCGGATGGGGTGGAACATTTATCTTGTCTCCATAAATCTGACATTTATGACATCTTCTAGCATAGTTGATGCAATCGCTTTCCATTGTGGACCAAAAATATCCGCATCTCATTATTTGTCTTGACTTGTATGTCCATTTGAATGTGCTCCACAAACTCCCTCATGTACTTCTTCCACTATCATTTTTGCCTCTTCAGCATCGACGCACCTCAATAGGACTTGATTATGGCTCTTCTTGTATAACACCTCTCCGTCAAGGACGTATCCAGCTGCCAACCTTCTAAGGGTTCTCTTCTCGGTTTCAGTGGTTTTTTCTGGATAACTTCGATGCTTGATATACTGCAGAATGTCGTAGTACCAAGGCTTAATGTCTTTCACTTCTTCAATTTGGTAACAATGAGCGGGGTACTCATACGACTGCATGTTAATTGGCATCATTTCAGACTCCCCACCAGCCTTGAATGCGGCTGCCAAGGTAGCTAAAGCGTCAGCCATCTGATTTTCTTCTCTAGGCATGTAGTGGAAGGTGACTTCGTCGAACTCTTCGAGTAGATCCAGCACTAGTCTCCGGTATTCTAACAGTTTTATATCCTTAGTTTCCCATTCTCCTCGGAGCTGATAGATTACTAATGCTGAGTCACCATACACCCGCAAAGTCTTTATATTTTGCCCCAATGCAGCCCGAATTCCCAAGACACATGCTTCATATTCTGCCATGTTATTGGTGCAATCAAAGTTTAGTCTGCTGGAAAATGGGTAATGACTCCTTTTCGGAGAGATCAGGATTACCCTGATGCCGTGTCCTAATGCATTTGATGCTCCATCGAAATGCATTCTCCAGGAGCTGTCTGTTGAAGTCTCTGCTTCTTCTAAAGATATGGCCATCAAGTCTTCATCTGGGAAATCAAAGTTCAGCGGCTCATAGCTCTCACTAGTTCTGTTTGCCAAAAAATCGGATATGGCACTACCTTTTACCGCTTTTTGGCTCACATATTCGATGTCGAATTTAGACAAAAGCATCTGCCATCGGGCTAACCTTCCAGATAGAGCGGGTACACTCATCATGTATTTTAATGGATCTAACTTGGAAATCAGCCAAGTAGCGTGATACAGCATGTATTGCCGGAGTCTTTTTGTAGCGCAGACCAGAGCACAACAAACCTTCTCAATAGGAGGATATCAGACCTCGCCATCGGTGAACTTCTTGCTTAAATAATAGATGGTTCTTTCATTCTTCCCGGACTCGTCATGTTGACCCAGGACACACCCCATGGAGTTCTCGAATATGGAGAGATACAAGAACAGAGGTTTTCCTGGGATAGGAAACATCAGGATAGGAGTGTGAGATAAGTACTCTTTTACCTTCTCGAATGCAATCTGACAGTTTTCATCCCATGTTCCAGGGCTGTTTTTTCGGAGGAGGCGAAAGATTGGATCACACTTGTCGGTTAACTGAGATATAAACCGAGCTATGTAATTCAATCTTCCTAAAAAACCTCAGACCTCCTTTTGTGTTCGTGGTAGAGGTAGACTCTGGATAGCCTTAACTTTATCAGGATCAATCTCAATGCCTTTTCTGCTGACTACAAAGCCTAATAGCTTCCCGGATGTCACCCCAAAGGTACACTTGCTAGGGTTCAGCCGTAACCGGAATTTCCTCAATCTCTGGAAGAGCTTCATCAGATTCTTGACATGTTCATTCTCGATCTGTGCCTTGACAATCATGTCGTCGACATAAACCTCGATCTTTTTGTGCATCATATTATGGAAAATGGTCACCATAGCTCTCTGATATGTTGCCCCAGCATTCTTTAATCCGAAAGGCATCACTTTGTAACAGAAAGTTCCCCACATTGTGACGAAAGTGGTTTTCTCCATGTCCTCAGGATGTATCCTGATCTGATTGTACCCCGAAAATCCATCCATGAATGAAAAGTATACGTTCCCTGCTGTATTGTCCACCAACGTATCTATGTGTGGCAGAGGAAAGTTGTCTTTGGGACTTGCCTTGTTAAGGTCCCGATAATCGACACACATGCGTACTTTCCCATCCTTCTTCGGTACAGGCACTATGTTGGCCACCCACTCCGGATATTTAGCCACTTGAAGAAAACCGGCATCAAATTGCTTCCTGACTTCTTTCTTGATCTTAAGGAGCATTTATAGTCGCATTCTTCTCAGTTTTTACTGCACAGGTTTGAATTCTGGTTTGATTGGTAGTTTATGAACTACCATATCTGTGTCTAGCCCCGGCATGTCTTGATACGACCAAGCGAACACATCTATGTACTCCTGAAGTAAGACTATCAGGTTTAGTCTTGCATCAGTCGAAAGAGTTGTACCGATTTTAACCTCCTTTCGATTTTCCTCAGTGCCCAAATTTAAGATTTCGACCGCCTCCTCATGTGGAAGTATTTGCTTTTCTTCTCTTTCTATCATTCTCAACAATTCGGTAGGCAAGTTGCACTCATCTTCATTGTCACATTCATCAAATTCCCCAAGACAAACGGTTGATTCAAAATCCACCTCCGGATCAGGATCATCAGTGCCTACATTATCGCTATCTGGGGACCTGAAAGAAGAAAAATGTGCATGCGTGAGAGGATAATATCTTACACGGAACAATCAAGAATTAAATTCGAGAGAAAGTGGAAATGAAGTACTAGAATGAAGGAGATAGATAACGAATTCAAAAATAAAAGAAAAGTTTGTTTGTCATGGAAAAAGAAAAATGCATCTTTTATTAAACTTAAACAAAATGTTTATTCACCCTTACAACAGATCACCTATTGCCCCGGGTATAGGCAAATAGGGATAGTTCGAATATTACTCTGAAAGACTCTTGTAAACCATAGGTAGTTCTTCCACCGACCAACTGCTAGGCACGAACCCAGGTGGCAGAGGGCATATCCCGGATCTATCTCCGTTGTCAACATCTTCTATGGTCACAGCATTGATGTTCAGATTTTCCAGAGCCGCTTCTAACTCGGATATGGTGGTCTCAAACACATAACCACCTGACTTGAATGTTCTGGAAAGAGGCGGGAATGTCATAGGCTTCCATTGGAGTTCATTTCCAGTCAATCTGGCTAATCTTCTCTCCCGGTTCTTTCGGATCTCTTTTCTCTTTTCATGATAACTGGGCTAAAAACCGAGCCCAAACTGGTCTAATTTTGAAATAGGAAGGACATGATTAATCCTTCCTTGCAAATATTTCCCAAAACCTCTCCCAGTTTTGGCTCCTCGGCCCAAGGTTTGCTTGATCTCCATCTCTGTGCATTTGGAGAGTCGGGGTCTTGGAATCTTCTTTCCTTCCGCCACGTATGTGGCATTCACAAACTCCAAGGAGCGGAACGAACATTCTACCGCTTCCTCGTCTACTTCGATGTATGGAGCCTCCGTGGTCACTCTTGCCACGATATCTTCCTCATCGTTGATAATTACTAAGGCCACGTCAATAACAAATTTAACTTTTTGGTGCAACGTGGAGGGTACTGCACCTGCTTGATGAATCCATGGCCTTCCCAAAAGACAGCTATAGGATGGCATGATATCCATCACAAGGAACTCAACATCATAGGTGGCTGGTCCGATGGTCAATGGTACCTCGATCTTTCCGATTACCTCTCTTTTGGTCCCATCAAATACTCGGACCACATTCTGACAAGCTCTCATATGAGAGGTATCTATTGGTAGCCTCTTCAATGTAACAAAAGGCATCATGTTCAGGGCCGAGCCATTATCGATTAAGATGCTTGGTAAAGCGTGCCCCTTACAGTAGGTAGTAATGTGTAACGCCTTTGTTCGGCCTCTTCCTCCAGATGGAATCTCATCATCTGAAAACGAGATGAGATTATCAGCTTGAATATTGTTCAGCAGTCGATCCATCTTGCTGACTGGTATGTCTTGTGGCACGAACGTTTGATTAAGGACATTCAACAGCGCTTCTCGGTGTGCTTCCGAGTTTAAAAATAGTGCTATCATTGAAGTGCGGGTAGGTAAGTTGTGGAGCTATTCTACAATGTTGTACTCACTGTGCTTCAAGATCTTGAGGAACTCTTTAGCTTCTTCCTCCTTTATAGGTTCATTGATAACTAGCACATCTTCTTTGAATGGCTCAAGTGGTCTTTGCCCCACTTTACTATCGCATCCTTTGGAAGTACTCACCTGTCATTCGTACTTTCATGGCACTTGTCGATTGTCCTTGTATTGAAAAGGCCGATGTGCTGTGATTACCACCTTGGCTGGTGTTGTTACTGTTATACCTGCCTTAGGGGTAATTATCAAAGGACTACCCCTACCAAATCTTCTGTCTGATGATTCTCCGGTGGCACAAACATCTGCTTCCAAAGAATCTTGAATTTCTTCGTAAAACTCCAGCTTTTTCTGGTCCATCATGAGTTGGACTAACGATCTGAACTCTAGGCAATCTTGCACTTTATGCCCTTCTTTGTTGTGGTAACAACAATGGTTACCATCTTCATTTTCTATCGTATCTGGATATGGTGCAAGAAGCCCTGCCTTCACCATTTGGCTCCATACCCAAGCCAAAGGAGATTTGATCTCCGAAACACTCGATTTAATTTTCCTGCCCCCTTCGGTAGTAACGGCATTGATTCCTGTCTCCTGATGATTGGGCAAGGGATTCTGGGCGACGTTTGGTGCTCTGGAGTTGAAAGTGATACAATTCTTGTTACGCATTCGTTGCACAAGTCTCTTGAATGCGAGACAACTTTCAATCGAATGCCCTTGTACACCGCCATAGTATTCGCAGTGAGCGTTCTCATTATACCAATTCGGGTAAGGGGGCTTTATTGGATCCATAGGATAAGGCGCACTGCATGAGTGTCGAAGAGTTGTTGGTATAATTCTTTATAAGTCAAGGGAATGGGGTCAAACTGCTCCCTTTCCCCTCTGGTTCTGTCTAGAAGTACCGGATGGTACAGCTGCTGTGGAATTTGAACTTGAGATCGTAACCCCCTTGTTGACGTTGTAGGTGTTCACATTGTTGATCTCTCGCTCTTTGTTTTTCATGGGAGGCTTTTTACTGGAATCTCCTCCCTCAATCTTTTCTTGTTTAATGGCCAACTCGATCATTTCACCGGCCACGACTAAATCTGAAAAACTCCCCAACGTGATTGCTACCAAATGCCCGAAGTAAGGAGCCTTCAGGGTCTGTACAAACAGCTTTCTAGTTTCCTTTTCATCCAAGGGTGGATGAACTTGCACAGATAAATCTCTCATCTCTGTGCGTACTGTCGGAAACTCTCATTGTGTTTCTTCTCCAGGCTTTGTAACATAACCCGGTCTGGTCTCATATCGTTGATATGCTTATACTGCTCCAATAAAGACTTGGCTAAGTCTTTCCACGTCTTGATATGAGTTCGGCTAAGCTGGTTGTACCACCGAATAGCTGAACCGGACAGGATCTCCTAAAAGCAATGGATCAGGAGTTGGTCATTCCCACCATATTCTGTCATCTTTCGACAGAACATAGTGATATGGGCTGAAGGGCAGCTGTTTCCGTCGAACTTCTCAAACTCAGGAACTTTAAACTTTGGTGGAAGCACCAAGTCTGGAACTAGGCTCAGCTCCATTGCGTCCACTCCATAATAATCATGGTCTCCCTGGACCATCTTTATTTGATCTTCTAACATTTTTATCTTTTCTTCCATCTTTTTGGCTTTATCTTCCTCATCAAAGTCTGGGATATGATAATCATTCGGATGATCGTCAGGGATGATCGTAGAAGTTTGTATCTTCACAGAAGGTGCAACTTTCGCTTTGGTAACGAATGAGTCCCCGGGTAGTGCCGCTTTCCCTTTAGTAGCGAATGAGTCCCCGGGTAATACTCCGGGTGAGATAACCACTTGCGGGGTTGGTGGTATGGCCACCCCCTCGGAAGAAATGCCCCCTGATGCACTAGCTTGCTGTAGACCCGACAACTTGGCTACGATTTGGTCGACCAAGGACTCCTGATTTTCTTGATGGACTCCAGAGTACTTTCACTGTTCTGAGCCATCTTATCTTCTAGTTCCTTTTGAAGTCTTGCCATAATCTCTTCGATCTTCTCCATTCTGGCTTCCATTTGTCTATTTTTTGCTCGAGTATTGTGCGGGTGATGTGTATCTGATGCTTGCGGTGGTAAGCTCGGTGTCTGAGACATGTTCTGTTAGTTAATACGAATGTAAAAACATGGAAAATAAAAAAATAAAAAAAACATGAAATATAAAAATGCAAAATATTCAATGTATGATGTATGCAATTTAGAGGCATTGATCCAGTAAAGTGTTCATTATTATAAATAATCCTTATTCAGACAAAAATGTTTTATCTTTTTAGAGACATAAAACAAATTAAAGGTACATTCGGACTAAATCCTCTAGACCCCGAACAGCTTCCAGTAGATTGACAAGTCTCATGCCTTTATCTGTCACTGGTTAAATGCCTTGTCGAACCACTCCATCTTCCCTTGCCAGGCCGTGAAGATGACGGGCTATTTTTTGCACTTGATCCAGGAAATCTCGAATGGTTGCATCTCGGGCCCTCACCCTTCGCTGTGCTTGCTCCCAACGAAAACGCCATTGTAATCCTCCGTCGAAAGGCACTATCTGCAGCTCGTTTGCTTGTCTCTTGAACCTATCTACAATAGCTTCTAACTCAGCTATTGTCTTGCCATCTTTTTCATGTTGTTTTTCTAAGTCAGCTACCCGAACTCTCAAGCGCTGGTTTTGATACTGACTATCTGCCAAGCGTCTTTGGGCAATTTTCATCTGTTCCTTCCAAGCTCTCTCATCAGGCCCCTCGAACTTCCTTTTCAGGCTATGAGCTTCGTCTTTCCAGTATTCGGAAGCCACTTTCAACTTGGAGTTATCTTTGACTTTATCTTGATACCCCTTTCTCAGGTCTTCGAGCTCAAAACGGACTCTTTTATGTTCTCTTTCCAGTTTATCTACTCGATCTTTCTGAGAGTCGGCCTCTAGCTTTCACTGATAGCGCTCAGCTTCAAGTTCATTTATCCTTTGCTTCAGCTCGCTATTCATAGCTTCAAACTCGATCTTGGCTATCTCAAGCTCAGAAGGGACATGCCTGAGATGTTATTCCATGGTACGGGTGTCCTCACAGTCTGGCACCGGAATATTGTCATTTTTCCTCAACCTTCGCCACTCCACATAATCAGGAGTAAGCATGATTCTGGCAGCTACAACATCCATCCGGAATACTTTCCTCCATGAATCGGCTGCTTCTTTGATCATCTTCTTATAGCTGTCACCGTGATACTCAAACTCTGACCTAGCTAATCCGTATGTTGCTGGGATAAACTGACGTGCCCCATATTGTCTAAGTGCTAATAACGGTGCATACCCGACTGCTCCCCAAAGTCCAAGTAAGATCACAGTGTCAGAATCACCACATCGGAAAAGAACGTCGCTGAGGAATAACCAGGGGGCTCTCCAGACAATATCCCGGTCCTGAAGATGCGTAAAGACCTTCATCCATTTTTCCTTCGAAGCGCCTTCATGCCATTTCAAGGTGATGAACTCACCTAGAGGTGAATAGGTGGTGCTGAAACGGCGGTAGGCAACCCTGTTAGTCTTCCAGAAGTGGCTTTGAATCCAGACCTGAAGGAGCTGCATACACCCGGTGAATCTTCCTCCACCAGTTCTTCGGCAATGGTTGAGAGATCGAAAGGTCTCGACCAAGATGGCTGGTGCTGGGTTAACTCGTTTTGAGAGTTGCTCAAACAGTTCTACCACGGCAGCGTCAATGCACCCCAAAGCCTTCGGAAAGATAATCAAACCATACAGACCTAGTGCAAAAAGGTCTACAGTCTTCCACTCATCAGGGTGATTTTTCATTAGTTGCTTTATATGGATCCATTCGATTCCTTTACCGCTACCTTTGTGTCGGAGTCGATCAGTTACCCACTTTTCATCAACCCCTGCAATCTTGGCCAGTCCGTTCTTGAAAGGCTGACTCTTGATGTGTTTGATGTATGCTATCTATAGTTTGATGCCTTCGCAGTGCAATAGAGTAGTATACTCTTCGATAGTAAGCACCATGTCTTCCCGGTTAAAGGTGAAGTAACTATATCCCGGGTTCCAGAATTGAATTAATGCTCGGAGCAGGGGCTCATCAGTCTTGACATGGAGCAAGAGGGCAATATCACCATATCGTTGGTTGAACTTCTGCTTTCTGTCATTCTTCCAACTGTCCCAAATGTTTCGCAGTTCTTGGCCATCATTCTGTTTCAGGCTGACAGCGGCGTGACTAACCATCTCTGACACATAATTTCCCTGAAGACTGTCTCCCTTCTCTTTCTGAGTCTTCTCGGACCATAGTCGTGCCTCAGCGTTTTCAATCTCTTGTATTACAACACCTTTGTCCATTAATTCGAATTATTTTGTGTATAACAAATGCTTTTTAGGGATCAATAGCCTCTTGTAATGATGCAAATGCTAGAAAACAAACACAAAGGCAAAAACGTTAGTAAAATAAAAATACAAATATAACAAAAATGACGAAAGGAAAAAGCACAAAAAAACATGGTTAGGGTATAAATATCCTAGGTTTTAGAACGTGGTTTTGGGGTAGGCTCTAACTCTTCATGGTCTCCCGGTTTAGGTTTTAAAAATGGTACCCGAGTTCTCCTTGCCGATGCCCCCTTGGGCTTGCCAGACCCTTAGTCCTAAACCCATCACAGGCTTGTGTGGACTAAGTTAAACTCGAGAGGACACATTCCCTTATGCCCGCACGGTGAATAAATTCACACGAAGACATAAGGTATATGAATCCCGAAGGCTACTTGCTAGGCCCGCATGGTGAATAAATTCACACGAAGGCGTCGCTTTCACCTCCACTTAAAATAGGGTTTGGAGCTCAGGTTTAGAGCTTTAGATGAAAAAAACTTTGAAGGCTGAAATCACGAGAAAACGATTAGTCCAACTATTTACTCGAAAATATAATCAAAAGTAAGTAAAAATGATCGAAATGTTATCTTAAAATTTAAACTTACCCTTTTCGTTAAAAAGACAACTGGAAATTACCTTAGCCTGACTCACTTACCGTCCCCAGCAGAGTCGCCAAGCTGTCGTAACCGTCTTTCAGTTGGTCCCCGGAATTGGGCTTCGACTTAGGAAAATGTGGATTGGAGTCGCCACCGATCATTTATTTAAAAATAAATGGGTTGATCGGATACCCTATTTCTTACCTGATCTGCGTATTACCATAAATATGTCGAGATCGGGAGTCGGTTACGGTCAAGGAAGGATTAGCACCCTTGAACCGCCCTTTCGGTACTACGTAATTTCCAGTTGTCTTAAATTAAGAAAATTGAAAATTAAATTAAAAGGTAAAGTTTCGATCCTACCTACTTACCTCTGATAGATTTAAAAGCGTACGCCTTAAGAAATCAAAAAAATGGGTTAGATAGAAAGGTAATGAAATACATACAATAAAGAAAAAAAATGTAATATAATACAATATATATATATATATATATATATATATATATAATAAAGACACAAATGAATGACAATACTGTAAAAACAAAAAAAATGAAATAATAAGCAACATAATATAATAGTAATAAACAAAATTATAGAAAACGAATAGAATAATATAATTAAATATATACATAAAATATAAAATAAATAAATATATACACGTATATATAGTAAAATAAAAGACTCAAAATTGTAATAGTATTAAAAACACAAATATATATATATATATATATATATATATAATAAAAATATAATTAAGTATATGTAATGAGGGTTATATTGAAATAAAAACGAAATTTAGTGGCCGAATTCAAAGATAACCGAGGGAATTAAAACCGAGTTGGGGCCAAAATGAAGTAATTAAAACGAGGGATGAGGAAAAACCAGATTTGCCCTCTTTATTTAAAAACACGCGGATCCCCTAGGGGATCCGCTCGGGTCATCGGGTCGGGCTCATGGATACTATAAAAGCCAAATTTCGGTCTGAAATCATCATTTCAACCATTTGAAAAACGAGAGAGCTCCTCCCCTCATCCAAAACGCTCTCATTTGTTCATCCTTGCGATGAACGCCGCCGCCGTTCGGCGGCGGCAAAATCAAACCTTTTTTTTACAGTTCGAAAGCCTTTTGCGCGTACTTTTCAAAAATCAAAATTTTTTAACAAAAAAAACGAGCCTCGAGGAGTAGATCTAGATTCAAAGTTTTGAAAGATTCTCCCTGTTCATCGGCCGTGTATTCTTTGAATGAAAAAAAGGCAAAGATAAGCTAGCATGCGGGTGAAGATAAAGCGAACAAGGTAAAACGCTACCTCTCTTTTTATTTCCTTTAGAAATGTTTTACAAAAGCTTCGGTTTGCCTTGGGTTTGCTAGCGTATTCTCGGCTGTAATCGTATGATCTCTAGTAAAAAAACCCCTCAATGTTTGGATTACATGTCTTATTTATAGCCTAGAATCTAAGTATTTGATTCCTAGTCTAACTTGGTTTCGTGGGTCATTGGTGTTGTTGCGAGATCCCTGCGCCGATGATGTGAGTTGTTGGGCGAGACGTGCGGCTGTGGGAAAGGTGAATTGGAGCGACGTGATAGCCCTGGAGTCTTGGTGATGCGGCGCTGGATGGGGAAGCTGCTAGGGTTCTGGATACCCTAGCTCCAGTGGGTCACGTGTGCTGGACCACATATTTGGGTCTTGTGTAAACTGGGTCGAACATTGGGCCTGCAAATGTAGATAAAATTAATAATGTTATAATATGTAATATTATTTAAAATATAAATATAATAACATGGAAGGACGAAATTAAGTGTCTTCAAATCAGATCATAAATAATTAAATAAGCAAAAAGGTCACATTTGTCCCCGTAGTAGACTCAATTTATCATTTTCACACCTATCGTATTTTCACATCAATTTAACCCTTAAAATTACTCAATTAACTTAAAACCCTAAACCATAACCTTATAACCTTTAAATCATAAATTATAAACCCTAAACCTATCGTAGTATATTACGAGCACTGATGAGCACCGTTAATGATAATATCCATTAATTTAATTTATAAAAATTTAAAAAATTTAAAGGGCTCAACGTATAATTATAAATTAATTAGAAATTTAAAGATAAATTATTAAAAATAAAGGGTAAATTATATCAGTGATCACCTAATTATTGCCCCTTTTCATTTTGACCACTATTTTAGAAATTTTATCAATCAGACCACTCAATTATTTAAATACATTCAATTAAGTCACTTGTCGTTAATATTTAACGGAGAAACTGATATGGCAGTTAAAATATTTGGTATAATTACACATTGGATCATTGTTACTTATTTATTCTATCAATTTGATCCTAATCTTAATAAATTAAAATAAACTTAACCCTCAAATCAAATGGTGACATGTGTTACAAGTGCCAAGTGTAATGATATGCGTCACCATCCGATTGTACGATTAAAGTTATTTTAATCGGCTCGGATCATGTGGTTAGCACCTTCAAGACGTAAATACTTCTCTCAAAAAATGTGAGAGTGAGGTTGGGAAGGATATTACAGATGACTTCGGAGTTGCAAATATGGGTAAGTGCCTTGGGGAACTGTTGTTGCAAACAAACGTTACCAAATTAACTTACTCTTATTTGATTGATATGATGAAAGGTAGGTTGTCGAGTTGGGCAGCAAGAACTCTTTCGCTTGCTAGGTGTCCCGACATATGCTATACTGATGTTATTAATTTGTATTTAAGTTGCAATTACAGATAATACAATTTTTACAACCATAGAATAAATTTGATAATTCATATAGTGAGACTTGAATCAATCAATATTTATTTTTAATTTTGTAATTTATTCATTATTAACATGACGTATTATGATTTATCGATGATGTATGAGAATTTTATCCCATCCATTAAACATTACTTTCACTCAAGCATTTACATTTTCAAGGTACTAACTCGATGACCCGACCCGATTAAATTAAAATAAATTTAATCTTCTAATTTGATGGTAATACATGTTGTTACACTTGACACCAGTGACACATGTCACCATTTGATTTAAGGGTTAAGTTTATTTTAATTTATTAAAATTAAGACTAAATTGATAGAATATATAAGTAATAGTGACCAAATATGTAATTATATCTAATATTTTAACTACCACATCAACTTCTTAATTAAATATTATCAGCAATTGATTTAATTAAATACATTTAAATAATTAAGTGATCTAATTAATAAAATTCCAAAAATAATGATCAAAATAAAAAGGGACATTAATTAAATCATCATTGATATAATCCATCCTTTATTTTTAATTATTTATCTTTATATTTTTAAATAATTTATAATTATATGTTATCCCTTTATATTTCTAAATTTTTATAAATTAAATAATGATTATCACTAATGGTCGTAGGAAGTCGTAGAATTTTCATATATATATATATAAGATTTTAAAAAATTATAAAATTCAAAATATTTTAATATTTTAAAATTTTCAGAATTTTCTTTTTCTAATTTTTATAGCTTTTTATTCTCTTTGAATATAATATATATGTTTCTCTTGATTCGTTGCACATTAATCATTTTTTAAAGATATCAAAAGTATTTTTTGAATCAAATAATAAGATACAATTATAATTTCGGACTAAAAAAGGTTTTAAATATTAAATTAATACTAAGATACAATTTTAGAGTTAAAATACATTTAACCCTATAATTATTAATTAATTATAAAAGTACACGATGTTATACAATATAATTTTCATGGCATTAGCTCATTAGCTATAATAACATATATCAAAGCTAAATCAGTAATAATTTTGGCATTTATAAACGCCAGCTCAAAGCTCATCTTTGTTCAACCGATCCAGGGTCCACGGCTCTCATGCACCTTGGGTGCACCTCGTAGCCACACCCCAAACACTGGTAAGCCCAACCAGAACCTTGCTCGTCACAATCGCAGCATATAAACGGGCCTCCTCCATTGCCTTCGGATACCAAAGTAAGCTCATGACGATGACCCGCATGATAATCGGTTCTCGGTAATCTCTTGGCTGCCTCCTCCATTTCTTTCACAAGCAACTCCAGTTTCGCATCCGTGAAAGGATATGCATTTTCCTGGTACAGATTTATAAGGTTCCTGCCTTGCTTGGTCACGGTTTTGCCGTCGGGCCCTATGATTATCAAGCACGGGATGCCTTGCACGTCGAAATATTTCGCAAGGTTTCTTATCGTCGGTTCTCCAAAAGGCAACGCTAGCCATGGCATGGTAGCATAGTACGAGACGAAGGAGCTTTGATCTCGATCGCACGACACGAAAACGATCTCAAAATCGTCGCCGCGTCCTTTCTCTTCCAAGCTTTGCTTGATTTTGTGGTAGATGGATATCAGCCTGGGAGTAAACTTGGCACATGGAATGCACCATTGCGCCGAGAAATACAGCCCCACTGTCTTACCTATCAAGGAATCAATTGGCACCTGCAAAGTAAATAGATGAATTTATATAAAAAACTTATTCAAAATTCATAAACATATACGTATATTATTATTTTTTTTTGAGAAAACGTACATGTTTATTAATATCATGCTAATGAGGTATAAAGCACTAACCTTTCTGGTTAAGGTTGGATCCAAAAGATAGTCTCTTCCAGAGTTGGTTAATAAATTAGTCAAGGTCTGACTCTCATGCTTCATCCTCTCTTCCCTTTGCAACTCCTCTAACTTCTCTTTAGTAAATGGGAAGGCTTCAACGCCATACTTGTAAATTATTTCTACACCATCATGCAAAATCGAACCATCGGGCTGCAAAATAATCAAGCAAGGAATGCCTTCGACGTCGAATTGTCGATTCAACGTTTTCTTTGTCTCTAAATCAGAATATGGAATCGAAAGCCAAGGCATGCTTTCCCGGTAACCGTTGAAGGCACCCAGATCTTCGTCGGATGACACGAAAACAACCTCGAAATTACACCCATTGCTCTTCAGCTTCTCGTACACGCCTACCAACAGGCTGTTGAAGTTTCTACATGGTGGATACCAGTTAGCCGAGAAGTAAAGCCCAATCACCTTGCCTTCAAGATCCGAAATCTTTACCTGCTATAGCCAGTTACGTTTAATAAAAATTCATTGTTATTTTGAACTCCCCAAAAAATTTGTAAAAGCGACGCGCCACCGGCTATGTGGTGTTGAAAGGATAATGCGGCAGGTGTGTTACAGCTATAGCTTTGTCGTGAGGCTAAAGCGATGATACAGAAATGCCACATGTTCTCAGCACAACCGTCGCATAGGACCCTAGCCTTTTATTTGAAGAAGACAGGCATGTTTTTGGTCGCCACAAGGAATATCTCGGTCAGAAATTTAAAGTACGATCGCCGACATATTTCCGGTCATTTTTCCGATCGATCAACATATTGAGAGGGAAAAACAAGCGAGGCTTGAACATAAGATCTAGTCGATGCAATAATATACCCATAAGACTGAAGAGTATACCATATCAATCACCATATTTCATACATAAATAGGTATAGATTGCTAACAATTAACAAATAAAGTTGAATACTTTGAGAAATATATCATCAATCAACGATGGTTCTAGAAAGGTTAATTCCGGAAGAAGAACATGGGAAAAGAAATTGATATTAAAAAAGTACAAAAAGCATAGCAGAACAATGAATACGGTTACAGCTAAAAAAACAGTAGACATGGTGAAGAAGAAGATAAAAGAACGAGTGGTCCAGCAAAGAAGAAATCAAACAATAAAAGGAAACCAACCTGATCGGCTTCAGCAGTTGAGGAAAGGAGATAATCACGGTCTTTAGAACCCAAAAGAGAAGGACACTTAGACGATGCAATCATCTGAGAATCGCCATTTGTCAGAGCTTCAACAAGATTCCCGGTGCTGTCGTACAAATCCATCTCCTATACCTAATTCAGTACTGTTCCTCTCTCTTCCCACTTCTATTGTTTATATTGCATGGAATCATATTCTTTATCATCAACAAACAATTGAAATCCCCAAACTTACGGTTCACTCCAAACACACAAAAAAAGTGTCAAAAATGAATGAGTACATTAGCCATAAAGCTGCGGCGGCGTCTCGTCTCGACTTGTGTATTTAATTGGTCGAGCCCGTCACCTGCCACGCGTATAGCCTTTTGGTTCGACACACAGGGGTCGTTTTTTGTGGGAAAAAAGACCACCCCAGCTTTTCCCAAGCAATTATTAGATAAGGTAGGTAAGGTCCCGTGTTTTGTCATAAAGCCATAGGAGACACCTGTTCTTTTAGCTCCCTTCCTTTTACATTTATTATTTTATTTTATTTTAACCCTTTATTTATCTATTTATTTTGATTCGAGATATTATTATTTAATAATCACATAGATTTTAATATTAAATTTTAATTATAAACTTTATTATTTATTTCATTACTTGCTAGTGAATGTGTTTATTATTATTATTATTATTCTTTAATTTTATTATTTAGAAAAAAGATAAAGATAAAATTAGTGCTTCGGAATGGTGAGATAGACGATGAGACGGCTGTAAGGCTCTAACAAAAACAGCTTTAAATTCTCAAAATAATGGGGCCCGCTTAAATGACACTTGTCGACTTTTGAACCGAGAATCTTCATAAAAAAGTAGTTCTAGTAGTTTCATACTCAACCACAGATGCTTCTCTATGATTGGATAAAGCTTTTTTCTCGAAAACACTTTTCCTTTTCTTCCATCTTCCAAATTTCACATTTCTATTACGATAAAACATGAAGACTCCATTGCTTACGTATCTTTTTCAATTGTTTGACGTTTTTCTCGATATATCATCTATATCTTATATATTTTCTTATCATGTATCGTTTAGATTATTTTTCTCAATTTAACACCTTTTGTAATAAGATACGGCTCCTGCAGCACGTTTTACGTTGATCTGAAATCACACGGTGTAAGACGCGCCTCTTAAAATACGTCTTATTCTGACATGGATACACGTGTGTAAAGCGTGACTTCTGGGCTGCGCCTTACGCCACGTAAGGGTATAGCGCGAGGCAGGGGTCGCGCCTTACCTTTAAATCTGACACTCATCAGAAAGGCGCGACCCCTAATGTTCTCCTTAGGTTTAATTACCCACATACCACGGCCGTTCACACCTTATCCCTCCCTATAAATACTCTCATTCTCAATCAATTTCATCACACCAAATCCTCTCAACTTCTCTCAACTTCTCTCAAATACTCTTATATTCTCTTATAACTGTTTAAGATATATTTTATTATATTTAATATTTTATTTGTAATATATTTAAGTATTTAAATTTTTTAATATTTTATTTAATTAATTTTTTTGTAAATATAAAATGGAAGGCGGTCTACTTCGCTTGGATGGAAATTATATATCTCGACATTTTGCTGATACGATAACATTTTAACGTTTTAATTTAATTTAAATTATTAGTAATAATTTATTTATTTATTTAATGCATGATTATTAGTTTAAAAATTAATTTTTGTAATTATTTCATTTTAGGAGAGAGACAGTGTATTAGATCCTTTTATTAGGAATCTTAAGTTAGTGTTATCTAGCTGTGTCTTGTCGTATTTAGTAGAGGCTGGATTCGGTCACATAGGTAGATATGAGGGTCACTATAAGATAGAACCAGACCTTATTGCTGCCTTAGTGGAGCGGTGGAGGCCGGATACCCACACATTTCATCTTCTGTGCGGAGAGTGCACGATTACACTTGAGGATGTTTCTATGCACCTGGGGCTTCCGGTGGATGGAGATGTGATATCGGGGATGACACACGGTTTCTGGACTGCTTTGTGCCGGGAGTATCTAGGACGTGTCCCGGAAAGTTTTAACGGTGGTCGGATACCGTTAAATTAGTTAGATGTCAATTTTCGGGAGTTGAGCGATGACACCTCTGATGATGAAGTTAAAATGTATGCACGGGCATGCATATTGTAGCTGATAAGAGGGTTGCTAATGCCGGACAAATCGTGCAACCAAGTTTATTGTATGTGGTTGCGACATCTTGGCAACTTTCGTCTGGCCGGATCACTCAGTTTGGACTCAGCAGTTTTGGCTTTCCTGTACAGGGAGATGTGTCGAGCCACTGACTACAGGAAAAATGCTATCGGCGGATGTCTTCTGTTACTGCAATCTTGGGTATGGTATCGATTGTCCTTTTTATGTCTCGTTGTCAAGAACCCATTCATATTTCCGGTACTATTGAGGTAATTATAAATCTGATTTCGTATATTAATCATTTTATACAGTGTATAATAATTTTTTTCCTTGAATAGGTGGTCAACTGATAGGAAAAAATTAGGGTGTTAATCGATCAGAAGGCTGTCACACAAGTATGCATTTTAATGTTTAAAAATCGATTTTATATTATAGTTATATAATTAGATTATTATTTTGATAAAAATTATATATATTTGTTTTAGTTTGAATTGTGTCATATTATAATGATGATGTGAGGATGGTGATCCCACTTAAGTTGAGGGACCCATCAGATGTTTGGATGGCGATGATCCCTTTGATCTGTTATGCAATCGTCGAGTGATATTCCACTGATCGCGTGCTCTGGCAATTTGATTGTTTTCAACTAATTCTGGAAGCACCTCGCAATATGAACGAGTTGCATAACACAGATAGACGCTGCAAGACAGATACAGATTGGCTGGTGAGGCATCATGAGTGGGTCGTGTTGTGGAAGGATCGACATCGGCGCCTTCCCTGTAAAGAGCCCATTTTTGTTGACCTTTTGACAGCTGTTGACGGTTATTATGAGTGGTTCAACAGTAACGGGAAACTGTTTCTGTTTTCCAATGATGCACGAGGGCGTACCTTTCAGCGACTTCGACAGAGACATTCACCGACACCAGTACCATCGTCCCCCGACTCGTGGATGGAGAGCAGGTGCTTCCGGTTCATCCTCAACTACACCAGCAAGACCTTTACAATAGCCACTATCTACAACGACTTACATACCGCAGCCATATGTGATGCCGCCACCGTCATTCCCTTACCCGATGCTGCCGCCACATGGTTTTATGATCCTATCGTCGCTACTGTCACAGAGTTATATGACCCTTCCTAGAGGATATTATGAGTCTATGTTTGCATATCCAACTTGGGCATATGAACCCCAACTTAGGCATATGTGTCAAATTACAATATTCGTATTTTTGTTCAATTGCATCTGTTTTTGCGTCGGGCACAGTAGCATACATATTTTTCTGTCGTGGAGCGGTCGACTCTCGATTGAACAAAAATACGAATATTGTAATTTTTTTATAGTAATTATCGTTTATTCTTTGCTTGAAAATTCAATGTCTAAAGATAACTCACCATTACTTATTGATGAGTAATATCCATAGTTACCGAGATGAGACATATCCGCAAATTCTGGACCGTACATTGCACCATAATCAGCTTCATACATATGTGTTGGAGGGTAAGTTTGTGCCACATTTGATGGAGCTTCATCTACATTATCATCATTATCGGAGTTAAATTGTGGTGATTCTGGGTGAATGAATAGTCCAGTCTCAGCATCATCCGCACCAGGCTCACGAAGCGGTTCTTCTGGTGGAGATGATGATTCCTCCATGCTCTCCACATTTAGGTCGAAGAATATACTACTTGCACGTATTCCCCTTGAACTAGAAGGTATATCGATATTGATATCGAAAAAGCTCGCAGTTGAATGCCTTCCCCTGGAGCTTGAAGTCATCGTATCAAATGGAAACTGCACAAATTGTTGCATCGATGACATCTCCATATTAAGGTCAAAGAAATTTGCAGATGAATGCCTTCCCCTTGAACTAGATGCGATGTTGCCATACGAATTATTTGTGGACCCACCTCAGTACATATCGTAAGGAGTTGCGGATGAATGTCTCCTCATTGAAGTTGATGTGACGACATCATGATACGGATTTTCCATTATGACATTAAATTCATTACACATTACTGTAGTTGGGTTGTCAACTTGATCAACTTGTTCAACCAACCCATTGTGGGAGTTTAATGACTGACCCCGAACAACACGCACTTGAACAAACTTTGCATACATCTCAATATCGGCGTCTGAATAATTACTTTGAGAATCAGCCATCATTTCAACATCATCATTGTTCGATAGTTCGAACGTTGTATAAGTTAATGGCAACAATGATGTTGGAAATCTGTACTGCAACGACAACATTCTTCTACTACTTCCAACATGAACCTTCTTCGAAATCTTCGTTATCAACTCCTCAAGAGTTACGTTTCTCTTGAATGATATTTTAACACGCTCTTTTGATACAAAAACAACGCCGGTTTCATCTTCTCATAATAAACAATAGCTAAAAGCCGCGTCATTCTTAGAGTTTAAAAGTGCGACAATATTATATCTGAAAAAAAACAAATGAAACAAACTTGATTAAATAAATAATATATGAACGGAAATATAACACAATAAATTTTTTACACATAAACGTAAATAATTTAAATAATATAATTTTATATTATTACTTGTACCGCAAAAATATTTCGACGTATGCTCCCGCTTTCTCCTTGAACTGGCACAGAAATTAATTGAAAACAATTAGTATAATATTTTTTCAAATAATCATAATAAACAATAAGTATAATTAAAAAATATTATAACAAAATTACTTTATAAAGAAATATCGAACGAACTTCTGAATCAAATATAAGAGGATTGTCGGGTGTTATTTGCTGGTTGAAAGGATTGTTGTATTAATTTATCGGTTGAGAGGAAATTGTGAGAGTTTACTGGGAGATCCTTGAACTGGCAGAAATTAATTGAAAACAATTAGTATAATATTTTTTCAAATAATCATAATAAACAATAAGTATAATTAAAAAATATTATAACAAAATTACTTTATAAAGAAATATCGAACGAACTTCTGAATCAAATATAAGAGGATTGTCGGGTGTTATTTGCTGGTTGAAAGGATTGTTGTATTAATTTATCGGTTGAGAGGAAATTGTGAGAGAGTTTACTGGGAGAGAGCTATTTATACCCGAGATATGATGTTTTAAAGCCGAGAAGTTCGGGTAAATTATGCAATGCGCGTTCCCTGCACCACGCCTTGTATTATGCATGTCTGATAATTGAGCATGTGATAATTGAAAAACGCGGCCCCTATCCCGCACTATAGCCCTACGTGGCGTAAGGCGCGCCTAAGGGGCCGCACTTTAGGCATGTGTATCCAACTCAGCATAAAACTAGCTACAAGGGCGCGTCTTACTGCAAAGGGTGTTAGATCAAGAAATATAGTCTGAAGGATATATAACATAAAAATATATAGGGTATAAGTGATATATAGGAAAAACACCCAAATGTTTAGGTAAAAATGTGTCCGGTTCATTTCTAGTTTCTCAAAATAACTTCCTCCACAAAAGTAAATACAAATGTTGTTCTATTAATTTTAAAAGATAATTAAAGACCGAAACGTTGATAATCTGGAGGCAGTTTAACTCACTAATGATGAAATCATGATGCAGAGCCTTCGACTACAATAACAATTCCCGAATCGAATGATTAAGCCGGATCTGTCAAACGAGTCGATTGGAATTGGACAGTAGTTCACTCGAGTTAGATTAAAAGTTTTATTGTTCGATTCGTTGTTAGTTAAGTGTATTAAAATTTTGTTCTACTAGTATTGGTTAAAAAAACTTGTTATTCAACTAGTGTTTATTAATCTCGTTGCTCACCTCATTGCTTGTTAAACTCACTAATTTTTTTTTTACTTTTTTAATATAGCTAAAATATAGTAATATTGTATAGAGTTAAATATAAACATAAATGGATGAATTTAACTAAAAAATTATTAAATGAATTAAAAAGTCTAAATTCTAAAATAATAATTAGAGTTTAAATTTTGAGTGTAGTAAAATAATAACTATTAATTAATAATCTAATAATTTTTAATATTTCTTAGAAAATTAATAGATTAATCATTTATCATTTATTAGTAAATTAATAATTTTTTAATAAAATAATTTTTTAAGATAAATAGTAAAAAATTATAAAACAATCAATAAATTAATTATAAACTTAACTAATCGAGTTGAATTTTACTTGACTCAGCTCCTTAAGATATTGAATTAAGCTTGAATTTTGAATCAAATTAATTCGAGTCAAACTGTTAAGTTGAATTCAAAATGCTAGTTGTGTCATTAAGCTCCCTTGACCTGCCATTCTCATGCTCATGAAAACTCTCGACACCCTCACACATGCAACGAGTAGCATCGTCTCTCCCATTCTTCATTAAAGATTAATTAAGTTGATAAAATCAGATGGGTCATAATTATCCTTTGATGACAAAATTTTTAAGATGGTAGGGACGATGCCACGTGTAATAAAAGGACAAGTGTCATGTATGTTTTAAGGGGGAGTGGGTTCGGTTCAATGATTTCAATTGTTCAAATCTCATAGCTAAGCTTGGGGTCCCACGTCCTAAAACATCGCCATAAAAGAAGCCGCGTGTCGAAGGAGATACCGTTTCGAATTGTGTAAAAGCAAACTCTGGTTTTGATGGAGCTGCGTTCGTTGGGTGCAAGCCAGCGCGATTGGCCTTCGTGTTGAGTTTGTTTTGGGACACCTGGCGCCATTGTACGCAAGTTTGGTAGTATTCGAGTACGTAATGTGAATGCCTTGCGAGTCTTTATTGCTATAACATGATATTTTTTTAAAAATATGTATTTAGTCATTGTACAATTATTTTAATTATATATTTAAAAAATATTATTAATATTATATTTTAATTTTATTTTAGTCATCTTTCACTAAAAATATTATCAATAATATTAACGTATTATCATGAAATAATGTCACATCAAAAGTTTTATTTATTTCTTAACTAAAAATGATTAAAATAAAATTAAAATATAATATTAATAAAAATTTTAAAAGAAATAATCGAATAGCCAAAATAGAAATGAAGTGATAATTTGATAACATCCCTATATTTTTATATAAGAAGAGGAATGCATGTGATGTTTAAATATTATTTTATTTTTATTTTATGATAAAATTAATAAAATATTATTATTAAAATTCTAGAGGAATATTTTTTTTGTAAAATTTATTTAGAGTTTTGAAATACTTTTTTATAATGACTCTATAGTCGTTGATAGATGAGGATGAGATTGGTAAAAGTCACATACAGTTGTGGATGATTTTATTCTAAATTTTTTAAATCTAATGTCAAAATGTAAAGAAATAACAGTACATATCCATTATAAGTGCACATGGACTGAGATCAATTCGAAATGATGTAGTTCCCTATAATTGTACAAAAGTTCACTTCTTAACTACATAAATCATATGCACCCCATAAGTAATTATTACTATATGTTACATAAATTAATATCTCGATTATATAACGTTTCCTTCTGCTTAAAAAGAAATATAATTTAATTAGAAATTTTATGTTACACAAATTAAATGTATAAAAAACTTTTATATAAAATTCAATTCATATAAAATACCTTCATCCCACTTAAACCTTATCTTATTAACTTTTTTTTTCTGGTTATTTTTTTTAACTTTGACTCCATGTTATTTAGAATTTACTATTGATAAAAACATAATATATATATATTTTTTAGAAACCTAAAAATCAAGTTTTTTTTTTGTTTTCTCGATTTCAAGGCTTCTCCTTGATGGGTGAGTCTTACATATGAGTTTGGTGGGTGAGTTTACCAATAGATATTGTCTGCATACACAATGACTTGAACTCAAGATCTTATTTAAGCGATATTAAGCTATTTACCACTTGAACCAACCCATGTTGATTTAATTAAGTATTTTTAAAATATATATTTTATAAAATTTAATTTTTAAATAATTAATATAATCATGATCAAAGTTTAAAAATGTGAATTTTAAAAATTAATAAATGAAAATCTTTACTTTTTTTAAAATTACAAAAAATGCCCCACAATCCTTAAAATCCCCAAATCCTAGCCATAACTTCAACATTGCCACAACCATCGTCTCTGAAACCATCCTTCCTATCTTCGTAGTTGGATGACGCTGTGGAGTCGCGATGGTTGTCATTTCTTAATAGACTAGCTAGATTTTGTCACGATTTTAGGGGTCTTTGGCTGCTGTTATGGCAGTTGTTCGTCGAGTAATTGGTCTTCGATGGAGGCGCAACCTGGTGAAAGTCCAATCGACGACAACGACGGTGACATGCGTGGGTATAGGTATAGGGACTAGATTTAGGGTTTTCAAAGTTTGGAGATGTTTTAAAGATTTTTGAAAACTTTAGGATTTTTTTCAAAAAATATATTTTTAAGTTTTTTTAAATAAAATTTTCAAAATTACCTGAGGGTGACATGTGTCACTTAAAAAAGAAATTAACACCGTTTGCAATCCAGACACTTAAAATGGTAAATTTGTAACGTTAGATATTGAGATAATTCAAAAACTGATTTAAGTATCTACTCATGAAAATCAAATTTATTTTATTATTAAGCCTTTCTAACAATCAATCACTGATCATACTTTAAAAAACAAAAAACAAAAAACAAACATTATTTTTTAAAAAATTTAAAACATAAAAAAGGGAAAAGATTAAAAATATTAATACAACAAATGAAATTTGTTACAAAAGAAAACAATATATTAATATAAGAATTGATATCATATAAAATAATATTTATAATTTTATTAGGAATAGATTTTATTTCAGAGATCAATAAAAAAACAATACTTTTTTTTATTAAAAGTAAAACAAATAATATTTTTTGAATTTTCAAAAATATTACAGAAGGAAAATAAATAAAGATATTGATATGAAAAATGACCTAATATACCAAATTTATAAATTTCATTATACAAAAATCTTTAAAAATCATAACCGAAAACATCACAATGTTGTCTAACAGGTTCACGATGAGTTTTAGTGAGCGAAAATTATCTCCCTTCTCTCTTGGGTTTGGTTTAGGTCTAGATTTTTCAATGGCCATTCTAAAAATTGGTCCTCATTCATTTGGTTCGGTCTTAACCTTTCAAAATCAATGTCATTCTTTGACAAAAATCGTTATTCCTACTATCATATTTTTATTTGTCATTCAAACTTGAAATTCTTATTGGTAAAAATTCCCCATGTCCATAACTCTTACTTCAACCACGAGTCATGTAACACTTTAAATCTGATTGGGCCTAAAGTGCCACATTTGGCAACCGAGGTAACCCATAATTTTCAAAACTTGCTCGTTTTCTTTTAAAAACACACTCAATGGTATCATAAATAAAACATACATAACTGTTATAAAAATATTTTATAAACCCAAACTCCGTGACACATAATTTAAAACAAAATAATGTATCTTGAGATTTACATCTCAATACAGAAGTAAGGTTCCATGAATACACATGTCCACTACAACCATTGTACAGTACTTTGAAGGAGAAGTAGGAAATCCTGTTGCGACGGTGCTCCACGAACGGCTCAAGCTAGAAACCTGCTAACGGAAAAACATCCGAAGACTGAGCTTACAAAGCCCAACAAGATAATCGTTACTCTATAGCAACATTAAGAGTTTTATAAACACAAGCATGCTAAAGATGTGGTACCAAACAGTAGGTACATGCATGATCTAAATCAAGTGTTATCTACTTGAGGTTTTACTATTCTATCACTGAAGTAAGGATCTCACACTTCCCTTAATCCTCTACTAAGGGCATCGCCATGAGTACGCCTCTAAAAAGATTCTAAACCTAATGTCTGTAATTGTTACGCATTATCTAAATGTGATACTGATACTCATGTGCATTATTTGAATGTAAACCTAACCGTACTGTGCATTATTTGAATGCAAACCTGACTAGTATCTGGTCTCACAAAGCCATCAGACGACACTAGTTAACTGAGGGAACCTAGTGCCACATAGCATCGATGAAATTCCCACTAACATATGGAATGATCTTTTGGTCCTCACATAGCCATTAGGTAGATCACAGAGGGGAACCTGATATCACATAGCATTGGTACAATTCCCGCTCAACGGAAGCATTGGCTTAGTTTTACATAGCCTTCAAGCCAAACTTTAACAAATATGATGTGTTGAACTGATGAGATTATACATGCATGACTAAAACAAACATAAAGTAGGTCTAGTGGTGCGGTAAGAGAAATTTCACATGCATATCAGGATAACACACTATCCTACCTTGAATACTCAAGAATCTTGGGGTAAAAACTGAAATTTTACGTGTATCAGAAACTTACATCCCTAGCTTAGTTGGACACACTAAAGTGAGATCATCCTCTCACTAACTACTATCTCGCTCGTTCTCTCACCTAGAACGTTATACAAAGGCTTATTAGTTTGTTACTGTTATTATTTATTAAACTGTTCTATTATGGTCATTCGTTGCTTAAAGGCATTTTAATCATTTCTATCTCTAGAGAAGTCTATACACATTTCATAAATTTGTGACGATTACTATGATGTGATTCGTTGTCTGTAACACTAGTTGGCCTGATATATGACTTGGGTTCATTATTGAGTAACAACTCTCTAACCGCTCCCACTAAACTTTCCCTCAATTCACCCTCAAATTGGAGGGACAACTATACGCTACCATTCGCTGACATCCTTGTAGTACGCAACTTCGCTATTTCATAATCCGATTATCTTGTCATCCGCTCGCCGATACCTCCTCTTTAATGATCCTCTGATATCATATATTCGTTATATGCTCGTCCGAAAGAACTTGAGTGTATTACGCATGCTATGGTTACTCTAGTTGTATCCCACTCCTACAATTGTTCTCGGGCCCCTTTGGACATTTACGTCCCTCACAGACTAGGTTTTACCATTACGAATCATTCTTAGCTCTTATAGGCCTTAAATAGTCAAATCTAACTATCCAAAGTGAGTAGTATCGATACCCTACTTGTAGTATCAATACCCTAGGGTCAAGTATCGATACCCCTATGAGTATCGGTACCAAAAATGGCTTCGGTGTCCTAAAAAATGGCCCAGTATCGATACCAGACACCCTCAGTATCGATATTGTATGGGAAATATTGATACTCTCCCCAACAGTATTGATACTCCCTCCGAAATCCCTAAATTTTACCCCAATTCATCCAGTATCAATATTGTTCATCTCAGTATCAATACTCGAACCCAGAAATGGTTTATTTAGGCTCAGAAAACACATAAAATCACTTTAAAGGTCATAGTCTGGTTTCTAATCGTGTACTAAAACTTTAGGGAGTTATTTAGGGTCATAAAGTGTCATAAAAACACATATTTTACACTAAATTCATCATTTATGGCTTAAATTAAGTTTAAAACCCTAAAAGGTTAAATACTCAAATCTTAAGAAATGATTATGTTTAAGAAAACCTTAACATCATAAAGGATTATAAATACAATACCTTGGTTAAAGAATACCTAAATGAAGCTCCATACTTATCCACACTCACTTTCTTGGTGATTTGGATGAAAACCTCTCACTTTTCTTTAGATAGTGAGAGTCCAAGGGTTTGAAACATTAATATGAGTTTAATGGAGGGATTATGGACGAATTTGAAGCATAAAAAGAGCTCAAGATCTTACCTTTGTTCTATGGGTCTTAAAGAGGAAAATGAGAGAATGAAAAATGAGAAAGAAGGAAGTGAAGAGAAGAGAAGAATGAGATGAAAGATATACAAAGTCTCTATCTTTCTAAAATGGGAAAAATGCACTATATGTCATTTCTCATCTTTCTGTAATTCAAAAATCTCCTTTTGATGGCTAATTGGGCTTCATTCCAACTCCATTAAGCCCAACGACTTAAATTATTAGTTTCATTAGGTCTATTTACCTTTCAAGTAAACTCGAAACTATTAGCCTAAAATTTGGGGTGTTACGACTCTCCACTCTTTAAAAGAAATTTTGTCATTGAAATTTACTTGGATTGAAATACAACTTTCTCAAGTCATCCTAACACTGAATATTTAAAATGTTCTGTAAGGCCTACTCTATAGCTCAACTGCTATTTCTAAATCCATCACTGGTTAACCTTACTCAAATGAGTCAACTTGATGTACAATCCCATGATTCTCTGATGCTTGTTGAAATCAGGTAACTCGATATACTACATGTTGAGATCCTACAATCACTTGTCACACACGGTCTCAATGTCGACTACTGAAGATCTGACGATAAGTCTTGACTTCCTAACGTTGAGCTCTACACTTCTGCTACGCAACTCTGATTGAATACTCATCTATGCTACATGATTGGTTCTCATCTGACTCATAGCTTAAATACATGCTACTAAACTAAAATTGACCACTTGCTTAGAAAAATTAGCAACACCCGACTCTCTTGGAGAGCACGCCTCACAAGGCGGAGGTTTTTTGCAACTGTATCCTAACGGAAAGATTCTGAGACTCTACGTTTAGCACACACTATCATTTTCCACCACTAAGATATTTGATGAAGGTTATAGCTAGACATACAATGTTGAACACACTTGATCTCCTTTAGTCTGAAGCACTAAAATCTGTGATACTATGCTACTCTGCATGCTGTTATGTGTTGGATATTGCTCGTACTCATATACCAAAATGAAAACACCACTAACGAGGTTTGACTCACTTAGCTGATTTACTTATTGTACATGCAAGAAGACACCCTAGAGCGTCTGAGGGTTCACTGCGCCTTGAGACTCACAATTCACTATAACACCTATAATACCTTTAGAATCTAGGGTGAAATTCTGGAACTACTACATCGGAAGGAACACTTGGCTAACTTACTAATCGTGAATACTTAGGGCATCTATGACCAATTACCAACTGAAATGTCTTGTCACATACCGATACATATTCTAAGATTTCTGACAATAGGGTGATCGTTAAACTAAAAAGAGTAACCTGAGTACTCTTTACACTCTCACATAGATCTCTATTTCCAATATTGTATATTGAGATTACTAATTCTCTGTAGGTCGATCACACTAACCCTTTATTGACGTTACAGAGATATCCCACTTGTCTCGTATCTAACTCTGACAACCCACATGAATATCCCCCTAGGGAACACACAAGGGCGAAATATTTTGTGGCTAAACATTTCTTAGAGTTGACCTTAAACTCAATAAGAAATAACCACTCATACCCGTAAGTCTTCATACATCTCTAAACTTACAACTTTAAAACCAAATCAACACTTGTGCAATAACTTCCCTTAGGTCGACTACTGATCTTAACGCAAGTCTTTGAAGAATATATAAGGTCATCCTGGTCTATTCTACTAAGGTCTACTTACTAGCCACTTGAATCCTTACTCTTGGATCTTCTACACGAATACGATTCACGCCTAGTTCACTATATGTTGCAATAGAATGCATGCACTTACGCCTATTAAAGCAACATGGAAAACTAGTGTAGCTGAAAAACATACTCGGCATCTCTCATCTGCAATGTCAACATCCTGACAATGCCTCTCTATGATCTGACAAGTTGGATTATACGCAGTCGTATTGGGAATTGGTCGATCCGCTTCTCTACTCTCATTCTGAGTATAGGGCTAACACCACTTTAGGTATGTTATCTACCACGTTGAGCTACTGGGACGTTTCCCTGGATCGAGCTGAAACAACATCATCAGAACTAGAGCAATCCCTCACTATATGGACCAAAGATCCACATCTATAGCACTTTCTAGAGATTTTAAAGCACATCCCTCAATGATTCTTACAACAATGCTTGCACTATGGAAAACTCACAAATTTATCAAAGCCTCCAACACTATGGATGATGAAATTGGTGGTCTCCTACGAGACCCTACATCTAACCTCTAACTGAATTAGAGTGACAAGATTGATGTCATTCTTCTCTGCTCGTATGAAACTCTGACCCTCTTTATCAATAACTGTGGTAGGTCCATTGGTATACTAGCCCTCATACTTGGGCCGTCTGATTTACCCAACAAACATTTTTTTTCATACTTTGTACTCTCTCCACAACTTTAGCCTCCGTGTTAACTTTGAAAATACCCTACGCGGGTCTTCTGTCAACTGCCAATGGTTGTCGATATAAAGTCCCTCAAAGAACCTCTTGCACCTCAAGGACTCTATCGCAACTAGCTTTTGAGCATAACAGCTCAACTGTAGAAAATCGTTTTCATACTTATACACCGAGCAATCTCCCTAAACTAGTTGAGAGAATTGCATCCTTACCTATATACTTTCCTCTGAACTCACTTTAAAATTGATCCCACGTAGGCACCTTTAGGTATAGAGCCATCTCTACAGTCTCCTATCAGTCTATAGTATCACCCTTGAGCAAAACGGTGATACACTCTAACTTACCTTTGGGGTAAGGTAAAATTATCTCAAAGTCCTCATGGTCTCTCTCAACCATTAATGACGAAAATTAGGTCTTCATCTCATGAACCGAAAAAGTCAATTGTATTGTACCTCCTCAGTCTCTCTACTGGGGTCTCTATTGGTATTAATGTATTATGGCTGACTGATTGAGCGGTCTGTGCTCTAGGAATGACGTCTTCTATCTCCCTGAGAGTGGAGGTCAAACATCTGAAAAATGTCACCTCTGCGACTCTTGTATCCAATGGGACTCCTTGATCCCCTATCATAGGCAGAAACGCCTCACTGGAGCTGTTAGGATGAGGCTCAATTCTCCATTCAATCTTCAAGACCGCGCTCGGACTATCAATTATCAAATTTTTCTACAACACAGGTTAAGAAAGAAAGCACCATCAAGATTCCAAACTTACATAAGTACTTTAAGTACCAAGATGTATGTATTTACTGATACGTTACTAAAACCGACCATTGGGTCCTATGACCAACTCAATCTGATGCTATGATACCACTAAATATAACACCCTAAACCTAATTGGGCCTAAAGTGCCACATTGGGCTACCAAGACAACCTCTAATTTTTTAAACCTCATAGTTTTCTTTTAAAAACATACTCAATGGTATTATAAATAAAATATACATAACTGTTATACAAATATTTTACAAAACCTAAGCTCTATGACAAATAATTTAAAATAAAATAATAAATCTTGAGGTTTACTGCTCAATACATAAGTAAGGTTCTATGAATACGCATGCCCACTAAAGCCATAGTACAATACTCTGTAAGAGATGCTGAAAATCCTATTGCGACGGTGCTTCACGAATGACTCAAGCTAGAAACCTACCAATGGACAAAGCCCAGCAATATAATCGCTAATCTAGAGCAGCATGAAAAGTTTCATAAACACAAGCATGCTAAAGGCATGGTACCAAGTAGTAGGTACATGCATGATCTAGATCAAGTACTACCTACTTGAGGTTTTACTGTTCTATCACTGAAGTAGGGGGCTCACAATTTCCTTAAACTTCTACTTGAGGTCTTATCCTGCACAAGCATGAAAAAATTTCGTATTTTGATCTTCTTGAGTAATCCACTTACTTTGAAATTTTTGTCTCCAAATTCATTCCTCTCGGTTATGAATTTCATCCAGATCGATTTTTAAATGGGATTCCAATTTGGTCAAGCAAGGTGAGTTCCCATTCATCAAAGTCTTATCAAAGCCTCTCAAGCGTGCAAAATTTTTCTTCTTTTTCTTCCATATAAGTCCAAAATCATTGTGATTTCAATCCCTGAGTTTGGGTTTAAACTAATGGAGACAAAAGGTTGTTAAAATCGTTTTTAGGTTTAAAAATGATTTCCTAAAAAATATATATGTTTTAATAAATTAGAACCATTTTAGATAATTCTGAACTAGGTATGATTGGGTACTTATAAAATAGCATTTTTGAAAAGAATTTTAATTTTTTAAACGACAATTTTAGATATATTGATTAAAATCAAATAATAAAAATGAGTTCGAAAGTTGCTTACGTACGTTAAAGATTAAAAATACTTTCATAAGTTCAAAAATTACACCTTTTAAAAACTACATGTTATCTATTTTTTTTTAAAAAAGGTTACCAATATGAATATAAATTTAATCGATATTCCTTTCATGAATGCAATATTTATTATAAATGCAAAACACAAAAAAGTTAGTAACAATAAACAATAATTACTAATAACAAATAAATAAATATAATGAGGATTAATTTGTAAAAAAATAGAAGTTAAATGGGTAAAAATAATAAGGAAATATGAAGAAAAAAATTAATTAAACTACATGTAAGAATGGAAGGATAACAGATGTAGTTTGCGCATTAATTGGAAAAGGACGTAGGTCCCTCTAGGCTGATCTGGGTCAAAAAAACGATTCACCCAGCTCATTTGCGGTGGGTTGAGGATAAGGGATCAATTCGGTCTTGGGTTTAGCTTATTCCTTCCTTGGTTTTTAATCTGGATTGGATCGACTAACCCGAAAAATTATCTACTAAATGTTTAATATGTAGTATTCGTTCATCTTTTATAATTGTTATTAATTTGGGTAATATAAGGTAATGTATATTTAAAGATAATTCTCAATCATTCAATATTAAATGTTTAAATTATAAATATGTTATTTAAGTGTCTATTTTTTCATCAATTTAAGTGTTTAACATTACGAATATTATCATTTTAAATGTTTCGTCATAACGTATATTAAAAAGTCAGTTAAGTGATATGTGTCATAATTTTCAAAATTTATTCTAAAATATTTAAAAATATTCTAATTTATCTAAAATTAAAAACTTCAAATTCCTAAAATCAATCTTAAAATCTTTAATCATAAACTTATCATATCCTTTGTCAATCACAGTTAACATTGCCATCATCGTCAAAATGACCATTGAGTTCGTCAAGTGTCGCGATTTGTAACTTTATTATTTGTCGGATTTAACGTTCGTAGGCTCTTATTCTAGTGGTCCCTCATCTCGTAACTAATTGGTGGGTGAAAATACGATCGAGAAGAGATTAACGATAATGACGGCAAAGGACGAGAATAGACGTAGATATAAATATTGTAATTAAGGTTTTTAAAGTTTTGATTTTTTAAGAATTGAGAAAATTTTAAGAATTTTTTATTAAAATTTTAGATTTTTTATTCTAAATAAAATTATACAAAAGTGATATGTGTTATTTAATGAAAATTTTTAAGTAACTATCGAAACTCTCAAAAATTATTTTTTATAAAGAAAATAGAGAAAGAAATATAACTTGAATGAAAAAGTCTACCGCACATGTCGCGTATTACAACATACCACTAAAGCAGTGTGCTGAAATATACAATAAACAAATTTATTCTTATTATATAAATATTAAACAATATAAAGATTTATCTAAAATTAACCATTAATTAAAGTTTAGTTTTAACTTTATATATTTAAATTATGATTTTTTTTATTAAAATTAACCATAATCGTTACCGCAATCAACTTCTGCCCACCAAACCGGGAATTGTCCAACGACAAAGGTGGGTGGTGCAGTCCTCCCCTCCAACACTTCGACATGGCGGAGCCTGCCTTTCTGCCAATCGCAACTTGGTGTTGATCACAAACGTTGAGGTGCAGGAGATGTACATTTTGTGTCGATCAAGGGCTCCAAGAAAGGATGGCAATCAATGTCTAGAAACTGGGGCCAAAACTGGCAGAGCAACTCTTACCTGAATGGCCAGAGTTTGCAATAGCCATTGTTGGAGATAGGGGAAGGTATTTGAGAGGCTCTGTGTCTCCAAGTGGCGGCTGTCTATTGCCGAGGTGGTTAATTGGGCACCCGCTAGGCCTTTTTCTATTAAGAAATTGTGATCAACGGTGACGGCGGATCCAAAAATATTTTTCAGATGACACACATAATTTAATAACATAAAATCTTTAAATGGAATAGATATAAATAAAATTTCAGAGTGAACATCGTTCGTAAAATAAGTAATTAATCGAAGAAAGTACATATTTCAAGGTGAGCACGGAAAATTTCAAAATGAACACCATCATTAAAATAAGTAATTGATCAGAGAAAATTCAGATTTTCATTAAGTTGCAGCTCCGCCACGATCTACTTAGGGGCTGTTTGTTTACTTCAGAATGATTAAGTGTTGAATGATTCAAATGCTGCGCTCTGTATGAATTAACTCTGAATGTGACATGTTGTTTGATAATGATTCTGAATCAATCAGAATGTACTTCTGTACTAAATCATTCAGAATGTACTTCTGTGTTGAATCATTCAACATTGTTTTGCTAAATCAGTCAGCACTGAATCATTCAAAGGTACGAAACAAACGCACTAAATGCTGAACGGTTCAGCATTCAACGCTGAATGATTCTTTAAGAGGCAAACAAACAACCCCTTAGTTCTTAAGTAAAAAACTAAATATATGTATTCCATTGTTTTGGCTTTTGTTTATTTCATAGCCATCAACTAAATATCATATGGAATATTGCAATGTTGAATGGATTTGGTTATAGATCCCAATCATCGTCTCTTTTATTTATTTATTTATTTATTTAATTACTGTTTATTTTTTAATTAATAGTTTTTAAGTAAAACTTTCACCTTCGTGAAATCAATGAAACAGGGAGGGGCGTCGGTCACTTTTCTGCAGGAGTTCTCCCGGTGTTCGACTATTGGACGATTATTGGGTGATTATCGACGGAAAACGCCAATATTAAATTTGCAATATAATACTTTTTGATGAGTGTCTCTGTAAGTTAAGGCGTTCGACGATGACTGTTGTTGATATTCGTTTTTAATTTAAATAATTTATAGATTTTAATACTAAATAAATTAAATTACTTAAATTAATTATTATGTTTAATAAAAAATCATAATTTAAATGTAGTTTTATTAAAGTTAAAATTAAATTTTAATTAATGGTTAATTTTAGATAAATCTTTATATTTTTTTAATATTTATATAATAACAATAAATTTACTTGTAGTATATTTAGATACGCCGTTTTAGTAATATATTTTTGAAATTTTTTAAATTTGAATAATATTTTTATATTACGGGTATACATGCACAATTAAAACATCTTCTTCTATTCGGTCACACTTATCACTTAAACAAAGCTGTATCGTTAAGGGTCACGGTTTAAGGGAAGATAATAGAATCGGGTGAACCGGATAACCGAATGAGTCGGTTAGGGCAGTTTTAGAAGTATAAAGGAACGAGAAACACCTTCAATAGATTGGCTTTAGTGTGTAAAAGAAAAGAAAAACAAGCCGTAGAAGAGGGCTCTCTCTTGGTTGAGCTTATCCCCCCCCCCCAATATTTCCCTCCACTACCCCCTTAACAAAAAATCTTTTCAGGTAATTTTCCAGATCTAATCCCCATCCTTCATTTTCGCTTTTACTTCTTCTAATCTGAAATTTCCATATTTGTTTTTGGGCTGCTTTTGAAATTTTGATTTTATCTTTTTTTGGCGGTTTAAAGATGGATCGTTATCAGCGAGTAGAGAAGCCGAAAGCAGAGACACCCATTGACGAGAATGAGATTCGGATTACCAGTCAAGGCAGGATGCGTAGTTACATCACCTATGCCATGACTCTGCTCCAGGTTTAATTTTCTTCTTTTTCGGGTTTGGTTTCTGCATATTTAGACCTTTATTAGATTTGGGGTTTTGATTATTTTGATAAATGTGTTATTTCTTAAGTGTTTGCAACCCTTCTGATAGGAAAAGGGATCGAATCAAATAGTTTTGAAAGCAATGGGAAGAGCCATTAACAAGACCGTGACTATTGTGGAGTTAATTAAGGTACTGTTTTATCTATGTGAATGATTTTAATCTTTGTTTGTTTATTTTTAAGGTGGCTGATATTTTGCTCCATTTACTTTTAATGCAGAGAAGAATTGTTGGTCTACATCAGATTACATCGATTGGATCCATGGATATAACAGATATGTGGGAGCCTCTGGAGGAAGGACTCCTTCCGTAAGAACCATTTGATTTCTTATTGTTCTTTTAATGACTTTAATATGTTTCGATAGAGAAGTTTTGTAACCTTTGCTTATTTACCACAGTTTGGAGACCACCAGGCACGTGTCTATGATCACTATAACCCTTTCGAAAAAAGAATTGAATACATCCTCTGTCGGGTAAGTTCCTGATGGAAGTACATTGCTGCTCATTATACTTGTTTAGCTTCAAATATTAAAGAAAGGTCGGTTTGGTTCTTTTTGTTAGTCATTCTTGTTTTAATTTCATTTGTATGAATGTTGGAAACTAGAGTTTATACGCAAATTGAAGATTTTATGCTTCTAATGATGTTGGCTTGATGTGTTTTATTTGACATGAGTCATGAATAACTTCCTCATACAGGTACCAGCCTCCATTACCAGCTGATCAGGTGAAGGCATCCACAGAAATCGATCATGAAGGAGGTAAGGATGCGTTTCATTATTCGCATAGCCATTTTTCTGGTGATGTTGAATGCCTATACTTAGTTTTTATAAATTTCTTTTTGTTTGGAAGAGGGCTCACCTAAAGGCTGGGGAAGGGGCCGTGGCGGTAGAGGAAGGCCAAGGAGTAGAGGTAATGCCAATTTTGAGTATTGATATACTTCCTGTTAGATGTTCCTTTTTATTATGCTAGGGGCATGGTTTAACATGGCTCTGAATTTTATCAATGTAATGTGAGAATATTTTAAGCAAATATTTGTGTTCACCAGGGAATGGTTTTGTCTCTGCTGAGCATGAGGATGAAGGTTGGGACCGTGGTCGTGGCTATGCTAGGGGTAGAGGTCGAGGAAGAGGACGTGGTCTCCGAGGCCGTGGACGTGGAGGATACAATGGACCTCAGTTCGACAGGCAGGAAGATGATGGCTACAATTATGAAATCCCTCCCCAAGGTGGTCGTGGTGAGTTCTCTGTTCTATGTTTCAGTTTTAATAAACTCTTGACATGTTTAATAGTTTTCCACATGGACTGTGGTATGCATGTCTATTATCACCTATAATATTTTCCTTTTTTCTTCTCTTAAATGCAACTTGAAATATTTTGAACTTGGAGAATCAAAGTGCACTTGGAATACAAATAAAATGATGTGGCACTTAGAAAGAAGTTAATAAGGAGATGCAATTATTGAGTTGTTCATGGACAGAAATTTCCTATTGTCCGTCAATTGCAATAAATAAAAAATTAAGCTATTAAACATTATGCCAGTGGCTTTAAGAAGAAAGTGAATAGGCAAAGAATATAGTTTCTGATGGTTTTTGGTTTTCTCTTTGAAGGCCGTGGCCGTGGTCGTGGCAGGGGGTATCGTGGAAGGGGCCGTGGATTTAGATCTAATGGGCCAACCCAAGCAGCTGCATGAGGTGGTGCGTGGCAATCCTTGAACGATATGGAATGACGGTTTTGAATTCACATCCAGTCATATGTTTATGTTTGTCTTTTCTTTTGCTTGTTCTTTATTTCACTATAACGTTAGGTTTGCACATTTTTTCTTCGTTGTTAAGTGCTAGCGGTAGTCTGAATTTGAGCTGGTGTTGATGTTCAGGAGTAGACATAGAATAGTTGCATTTCAGGTTTCTACTAGTGCAGGAGGTCTTCTTTTTTGTAGCCTTAGCTTATATGTTTTGAACAATTGTAAACATATTTTCTCTTTTATTATTTGTTATCAGTGATTTAGCTGTTCGTGCATATATGCTTAAATTTTATGAAAAACGATTTTCATCACCAGGGAAGTCGGGCTTTTTTGGCCCAATAGGGTATTTAGAACAAAAAATAGGGTTTTATCCATCCTCAACTTTTAATTAGAGATCTACTATATTTGTTAAAGTGTCGGGCGAACTCGTCACCTCGTGAAATATGGTTTTTTTAATGGACTCGGATGAGTGGGTCTTACGTGGGTCTTTAATTTATTGTTTTTAAGCAGACACGTCACGTTGAGGTGATGACTCCATTAATTTTTTTATTATTGAAAAAAATTTAAAATAAAAAATAAAAAAGAGGGGAACTCGTGTCGAGGTGCTTCGAATTCAAAAAACTAGTCTTTTTGTAGCCGTTAGTTAATGGAAAGTTGCTACAGTCACTTGGAAATGGTCTTTAAGGTGAGAATTATATCGGATTTTTGCATTATAGCCGTTGGAATTGAGGTTATAAATATGGGTTTAGATTTTAATTTTTTATCAAACCCTAAATCCAAAAAAAGTTATGAAAAATCATACTTTCTGTGAAAGTCTCAAAAAAGGGCTTTCCGAGCAGACATGTTTCGTCTTGATAACGTTTATATTTCATCGATTGAACTCCGATCTAAAGAACATAGTATTCATTAGCATGGGATGACTTCGAGAGATTCGCATCAGTAATCCGATCTACTTTCAATAATATTTGTACGTGGCTTCAAGGTGTAGATGTCGTTGTTTGAGGCTCTGATCGAACGTTGGCAGTCCGAGGCGCACATTTTTCATTTCTCGAGTGGTGAAGTGACGATTACTTCGGAAGACGTCGTTTACAAACTCAGTATTCCTATGAATAGAGTCCCGTGGTGAGGCAGAACAATTACGAAGCAGGACGTTGGTCTATCAGTTTTGGGAAAGTTGCCACCATCCGAGTTCATCGATGGCTATCGGATATTGATGACGTGGTTGGAGTCTGAATTCCAAGTGACGGTCGATCTACTGAGGACGGAGTTGTTTTTTTGTCTTGAGCATATCTTCTCCAACTGATCAGAGGGGTGTTATTATCGGATAAATCCGATAATTTGGCGAATACTCAATATCTTCAAATATTAAGTGACTTTGCTAAGTGTCGTAATACCAGTTGGGGCTTGGTGATTTTAGCCTTTTTGTACTGGGAGCTTTGCAAGGCTACAATTATCGAGCGGAGTCGAAAAGTCGATGCAACAGGTTGTCTAATATTGCTATAATCCTAGGCTTGATATTGATTCCCATTTTTTATGTCGATTACAACAGCCCCGGTCAAGTTTCCTCTCGTTGGAAAGTATTTTTTAACTTTTTTAAATTTGATTAACTTAATTAAATTTTTATCCGTTTTTAATCTTTTTTTATTATTAAATATTTTAGATGGCGTTATAAAATAATCGAGACGGAGTTGTCGGGTACCACTGCAAAAGATATAAGGATGAGGATCTATCGTAGGTTGATAACCGACGATATATATTTGTTCTTTTATTATTTTTAAAAAAAATTATATTTATGTATATATTAATTTTGATATTTAATATTTATAGTTTTCTTGGCTTTCGTATGCTGATGATGAGATCTATCGGTTATTGCTACCGTAAATTTTTTAGGGGTTAGGTTTATGGTGTGTCGCGACCCCGTTATTACATTTTGCGATTGTTGAGTGACACGTCCCTGATTTCTACGCAAATCGTTGAGATGGTCGTGCTCCATAGAATTGATATGTATGGGAAACATATCGAAAATTGGCAAGAGAAGCACGCTTACTACATCGAGCTATGGAATCAGCGTCACCTATCGCTCCCCCCGCGTTGCCAGATTACACTGATGTACCTAAATTTCGACCATTCTCACTATATCCGAAATTATGAAGCAATCGAGAAACCATATCTCATGACACCACAACAGAGGGGAGAATGAGAACAACATCATACCAGATTCCCCAAGTCCAAGAAGAAATCATCGGCGACTTCTTCTTCTGCTTCAGTATCTGCAATTGAATATTATTATTATGCATCTCAGGCTATCTAGACACTCAAACTTGTTTGACAGAACATGTTGGTGAGGGTGAATGAGATCATATGGTATATGGTCAATAACATAGCTGCCAAGTCGAATAAGTAACGACAATGATGGTGTCAAATACCATAAGCTCACCATCGTATTTCGAAGATGGATCTCAAAGTGTGTTAAGTGCACCTCCTAGACAAGATGAAGACAACGATGACAACGACAATCAAGGCCGACGATCCCCGCGTCATTATCATTTGATCACTCATCAAATTCATCAAGAACTTAGAAAATGTAAATAAATTTATCAGTTTGTAAACAATGTTATTTTAATAAAAAATACTTTTTTAATTAATTAATTTTTTTTTTAAATTTAACCCGGGTAAACTCGTCATCTCAACGTGACGAGTTCTATTGTGACCGTTGCACAACTATCTGTTGACCAACAATTATAAAACAACTAGTTTTTGAATTCGAAGGAACTCGTCACCTCGATATGACGAGTTACCTTTTTTTAATTTCTAATTTTAATTTTTTCAATAATACTTTTTTTTCATGAATTTTTCATCTCGACAAGACGAGTCCGTTTGAAATAATAAATTAATGACTCACTTGGGATTCACTCATCCGAGTCCATTAAAAATTATATTTCAAAAAATTCATCACCTCGAGATGGTGAGTTAGCTTGATACTGTTGTAAATATCGTAGATTCCTAATTAACAGTTGAGGATGGGTAAAAACTTAATTTTTTAGAGAAAATAACATCAGTGACCAAAAATGCCTTATAATATACGATTTTAACCAACTTTTTTGGATTTGCCAAAACGACCAACTAAATCGCAATGTGATCGATAATTCGCTACGCGATCTCCGGTATCGCAAATCAGTTTCTAGATTCTCAATGCGATTCTGACTATCGCATTGCGATTTTCCAAATTCGCGTTGCGATTTTCTGAATTCGCAATGCGAATATGTAAATCGCAATGCGATTATGACTATCGCAACGAGATTTTGACTATCGCAACGCGATGCTGACTATCGCAATGCGATTTTCAAAGCGCCATTATTATCGCAACGAGTTATTTTTTTCAAATTCCAAACACGAATATTAATATATCGGAACACTGAACCGTCAACAGTATATCCCGTAATCGCAACTCATAACCTAAAACCCTAAATCACAACTCAATCCCATCTCCATCTCTCACTCTCTAAGGCGACATCCGTCCCCATCTCCGACGGAATCAGTCTCCATCTCCGGCGAAATCCGTCTATCTCCATCTCTCAGAGCCACCCTCACAATCATTCACGGCCAAAAATGGAAAATCAACCAAATCAACCACCGAGGGTTAGTTTTTTTAATTATTTTTATTTTGAAAATTTTGCATTATTATTAGGTTTTTCATATTGAAATTGATGATAAGTTTACTGGTAATTTCAATAATATATTAACCATTTCATTTAGATTGTTTATTAAATTCATTCGATTACTGCCAATACTGCTAAACTCTTTAGTCTTTAAACCCTGTGAATTTAGTATTTGTCTTTGTTTTGTCTTTTGGTTGAAGTAATGCAATCAATTCAAGTTTCAATTTTAGTATTTGAAACCGAGAATCGCAACGCGAAATGAAAATCGCAACGACAGAATCGCAATGCGATTTTAGTTTCGCGTTGCGATTTTCATTTCGCGTTGCGATAGTCAAATTTGCGTTGCGATAGTCATTTTCGTGTTGCGATTTTAAGTTTCAGAAACTATTCTTCTTCTGCAAATTGAAACTTGAATGAATTGCATTACTTCAACAAAAAAACAAAGACAAATACTAAATTCACAGTGTTGCAAATTTAAGTTTGAAGAATAACCTACTACTCTTTATGTTTATTGTTCTTGGTATATCTTCACAGTGTAGTTTTTGGTATATCTAACTTGATATGTTTATTGTTTTTGTAGAACTTTTATTCGGCTCAATTGACCTTAAGAAATAAAGTAAGTCTGGCCAAAACAATTGCGTCGAAGCTTTCACATGCACAAAGAAAAATACTTGAGGATACTTGCTTCGGGCCATGGCTGAAAGTACAACATCTGGGTGGAGATGCTATGTTGACCCATCTGTTTCTTCAAATCATGACTAGCAATCTACCAGAGACTATACAACGTCATGATGAAGATATATGGTTTGATTTTCCACCGGCATATACGTGTTTTGGGCGGGAGGAGTTTTGCTTAATCACCGGTCTACGCTTCGGACACTATGATGTAGGTCGGTACACTAGACATATTACCCGCCTATCATGGTTATCCCGGGTTTTTCCTTAGCTATCAATGGAGAATTCGAATTTACACGTGGAAGACTTGACGAGATTATTGAATAAGAAATATGGTTTTACTCGGATGGATGACATCGATGTTGTCCGAGTATGCCTTCTAATACTTTTGCATGCCGGCTTTTTAGGCAGAGAGGCAAGACAACCTATTCCTAATGATCTAATTAAATTGGTAGAGGACCTAAATGCATGGAACCTGTTTCCGTGGGGTTCGTATCTATGGAAAGCTACATGGAATAAGTTGTCGTCTGCCTTTGATGATCGAAAAAGTTTGCGTGGTGATGGTTCCAAATACACTTTGTCAAGCTTTATTTGGGCCTTTAAGGTAAGAATTTTTATATAATGTTTCCAAAATTATAATTAATTATTTAACAATTATTAATGTTTGTTATTATATTGTTTTTAGATTTGGATATTTGAGGCATTTCCCGCCATGCAGACATATGCATTAAAAACTTCTAATGATATTCCTAGGGCTATTTCCTGGAAGAGGAAACAGACCTTGCAGCAATGGGAAGATTTATTACCGTATACGACAATAAATAATGTAAGTTAAAACAAATACTACCATATGTTAATAAACAAGTTATTACTAGTACACGTTTAACTTTGTTTGAGCTTTTATATTGTTAGGAGGCCAACACTCTATTACAGAGGCTGACACCCACGGAAGCTGAGCTTTCCACTGATTGGTGACAAGCTAGTAAGCGTTTTTTTATGGCACGGATGATGAGCAACCTCAACTTCGAGAGCCATCACCTCACCCAGAGCTATCACCTGATCGACCCGACTATACACCTCCACAACGAGAGCCATAACCTATTCTGTCACATCATCGAGCCTCTTCTCCACCATCACCTCATGATAGGCGACCGGCAAAGATGCCACGACGTCTATCTCCCTGTTCTCCACCTCCACCTCCACGGGATGAGTTAGGGGAGTTACGTGATGAGGTCAATGCCTTACGTGAGGAGGTCGATACTTTACGTGATGACAATGGTGCATGGCGTGTTGAGGTGTCTACTTTACGTGGTGAGGTAGCCGCTCTACGTGAGATGGTAGTATCATTGTAGAATGAGGTTCATACTCTACGCAACGAGGTAAGTTTAATATTTTTCATATTTAACTTGATGATAAATTTACTCATAATTTCACTTAGATTAACCATTTCACTTAGATTGCTTAGTAAATTCATTCGGTTGCTGCCAATACTGCTAAACTGTTTATTCTTTAACCCTGTGAAGTTAGTATTTGTTTTTTGTTGTCTTTTGGTTGAAGTAATGCAATCCATTCAAGTTTCAATTTGTAGAAGAAGAATAGTTTACTTTCGTAACGCGAAAATGACTATCGCAACGCGAATTTGACTATCGCAACGAAAGAATCGCAATACGAAATGAAAATTGTATTGCGATTCTCTCGTTGCGATAGTCAAATTCGCATTGCGATAGTCATTTTCGCGTTGCGATAGTCATTCGTGTTGCGATTTTAAGTTTCATATTATATTCTTCTTCTGCAAATTGAAACTTGAATGAATTGCATTACTTCAACTAAAAGACAAAGACAAATACTAACTTCACAGTGTTGAAAATTTAAGTTTCAAGAATAAACTGCTACTCTTTATGTTGTCATTGAACCTGCACTAAACCTATATGTTGTCCTTTTAAATGTTTATATAAGTGATTACTTCTGGAATGTTATCTGATGCATTTTGTGAACAATGATAGAATAATGACTTGGGTGAATACCGTGCAAGTTTGAAATATATTTGTCTTTGTTTTCATTGTTTAATATCATATATGTTTATTTACTGATTTATGTATTAATTTATTTTTAGAGGCCCGCTAAGGTGGATGCTCTACGTCGGGTTTTTCTTGCAAGACGGAGTTCAAGCATCAGACGGTGTGCACGTGTCATTACATCTCTGTTCACCCCAATAGTGCGAAGAATCCGTAAGAAAAAGCCCGACTCACCTATCATCGTTCAAGAGGCCTCCCCTATCATTCAAGAGGCCCCTATCACCCCTCAAGAGTCCCCTCCCACCGTTCAAGAGGCCACTGTCATCATTGAAGAGGTCCATCCCAACATTCTAGAGCCCGATTCACACGGCGTAATATATCGAATTATTGAGAAACCCCCTCACATGCCGGACATGATGGATGACTGTTGGCTTTCGTATAAGTTACCGGCCAGTACCATTCCGGCAGATGAAGTGGAGAGGAAACAACTACCGGAAACAATTCTGGATAATACCCTTTGGGCTAAGACCGCAATTGATTTTTATCTACATGAGCGGAGCCAAGGGTTTTACACTGACATATACAAACTCAACGATGATATGCATTTGTTGATTGAACGGTCTTGGTGGGGTGTGTTATTAGGGGTTGAAGACAATGGCTATTTCGATGGGGTTAAGTCTTATATTTCTTCTTATATTTCATTTTGATTAATTTTTTTTAAATTTATGTAATTCACTAATATATGTCTTTTTTTGTAAAACAGCATATGGATGCATGGGTGTCACGTCTTCTAATAGTAAGGAAATTGAAGAAAAATAAAAAAAATACGCGATATACAATTATGCCGACGTCTTTTCACGTAGTTCACTTGAAGAATCAACGACAAGAATCATATGTATTTGCTAATGGACAAGCTAAACTTTATCCTGCATGGTGGGAGGTCGATAAGGTTAGTATTTATTTGTTTAAATATTTTAAAGGTGTTCATAAATAAGTGCGCAATTTGAATTATTACATTTCGATGCAGGTGTTTATCCCTGTTTTGGAACGTACTCATTGGCTTCTCGTCGAGCTTCAGCTCCCATCCCTAAAGACAATAGTATATGACATCATGATAAATTACATATCATTGTCTGATTTGAGATATATTATTAAGGGATGGAGCTCTGATTTGGCTAAATTCTTGGATGCGATTAATTATTGGACTTACTCTAGAAATAAGAAGCCAAAGAAGTTCAATGTTACAGTTATCAGAGACGAGACCGCGCCACAACAAACGCCAGAAGCCAGAGGGGATTGTGGTCCTCTCGTATGCATGTGCTTGGAGCGTTTGACGATAGGAAGTACACAGTTTCTACCTCCCACCGATAGAGATAGAGGTGCAGTAGGCTTGTGGTTTTGGCATTTTATGGCTAGAGCGATATATGTGAGACGCTGCCTACCTACTTCCGCATTATGAAAGTGTCCATAAACAATTTGTAAGTCAAATGCAAGTGTTGTTAAGTACCTAGAATTCAATAATAATTTGATGTTTGTTGGTTTTAGATGTGTAGAAAGTGTTGTTTGAGCAAATGTTTGGTTTCTGCAGGTTAATCCTGAAGTGAGCTGCGTGAAATTGATGTATGGGCATAAACAACTGTCTGGGGTACACTTTTTTTGATTGTTTAATTGATTCTTAAAAGTCTGATTTGTTTAATTGATGAGAAAAATAAGAATTATTAGCATTTTTTGCTTGTTTAATTAATTTGTAAAAATTGATTTGTAAAAGTTGATTTGTTTAATATTGATATGTAAATAATTCTTATTTGCGCTTGTTTAATTGATTGAAATGTAAAAGTTGATTTGTTGATTTCATTCTGCATCTTATTTGTGATTTTCTCGTTGCAATAGTCAAATACCCATTGCGATAATCAAATTCACGTTGCGATAGTCAAATTCGCGTTGTGATAGTCAAATTCGCGTTGCGATTTTTGCGTTGCGATAGTCAAATTCGCGTTACGATAGTTAAATTCGCGTTGCGATTTTTGAGTTGCGATAATCAAATTCGCGTTGCGATAGTCAAATTCACGTTGCGATATTCAAATGAATGTGTAGTAAGTGATAACAACTGAACAGATCATAGCAATGTTCAAACTCAAGTTATTAATGCATGCCTAACTGAAAATGTTAAAAGTTTACACATAAAATACACATAATAGTCAAATTCGCGTTGCGATATTCAAATGAATGTGTAATAAGTGATAACAACTGAACAGATCATAGCAATGTTCAAACTCAAGTTACTAATGCATGCCTAACTGAAAATGTTAAAAGTTTACACATAAAATACACATAATACAACGTTTACATTTAAAAATCACCTAAGTTAATAGTCCCAAAAGGTGAAGCCGGTTGTGATTGGAATTTTGATTTTGATTGCGATTTTGATTGCCTTTTTCTTGACACCATATGAGCTTTGGATTTTGATGAGGATCCATATTTTGGTAGAGGAAAAGAGGATTGTGATGGCACTGGTGATCCACATGTCAACCTTGTATGACCACTTTCCTTGCACCAATTACATGTCGATCTCTTCTTCTCTTCACCCTTAGACGGTATACGATAGTGACTTTTTGGTCGGCCAGGTAGCCTTTTGTCCATGGCTGGTGGCAAAACTGTTTGTAAGTCATCTGATATGTCCCACTCAGAAGGATGTGGAATAGGGTAGATAATCTCGGCATAAGTCTGTCGATATACTTCTGTAGTGTAGCAATCCATACCGTATGCGCTTGAATCATCTTGGTTTAGATGAAGAGCAACTTTTATAACATGGCCACACGGATAACCAGATGTTTGCCATTTCATACAACTACACGTCTTTGCATTTAGATCGACAAGCCCATTTAAGTTATTATCCAGTACTTCAAACAAAGTGTTTGAACATGATTCAACTCTCTATGACGTTGACTTCACAACACGTTTCGTTATCTTTTTTTCAGTCCATGGTGTAACACGATGTTCCAATGTTCCTGTAAATTTAAATAAATAATACTTAGTAAAATATAGGATAAGTTACGAATTTAAAGAAATAATACCTGCATGGTTTCTTTTCTTATAGTACCACTGTTGAATAGAGGCTCGAAAAAACTCCATTAATATAGTAATGGGTAATTTCCGGGAATGACGACTTAGAGCGTTGATTGATTCTGCACTATTAGACGTCATGAAACCATATCTTGCTCCAAGTTGATGTACTCTTGACCATCTTTCAAACCCGAAATCTTCTAGTGTTTGAGCACGTTGAGGCAAAACATGTCTTAAACAATTTATATGCTTATTAAAATCCACTTCCCGATAAGCTTTTACAGTCTTCCAGTATGTCCATTTGTGATTTTTATACCAGCAGACCTTGATTTTAGATTTCTATACAAATGAACACCACAAAGTCCATGAAAAGCATCTGGGAAACACCTTCTAACAGCATTGTCAATTGAGTTTGCCCTATCGGATATGATTGTCAGATTACTAATAGGACCTATTCAATCTCTAAGATGCCCCATAAATCATGTCTATGAATCAGAGGTTTCAGATTTGCCAACCCCGTAAGCTATTGGCAGTATCCCATTATTAGCATCCATGGCTACTGCTAATAAGTTTACTCCAAGGTATCGACCTTTTAAATGTGCTCCGTCAACTATAATAACTGGCGCATGCAAGTAATAAATGAACGAATCTACAAAATCATATACACAAGAAATATAATCATTTAAATGTGAAATGCATGTAACTAACAAAAATGAGTCAACAAAATTATATTGATTTACTAACCGCAACACCAATGGCGATAAACAACAACTCAAAGCATCCATCTCTATCTGTTTTGATATGAGTTACCGACCCAGGATTTTTCAGCTTTAAATTGTGACAATAAGCCGGCAGTTGGGCAAACGATGCTTCTGGCGACCCCCTCAACAATTCCAAGGAATAACATTTGGCTCTCCAAGCTTGAGAATACGAGATACTAATCTTGAACCGAGCATTCATGTCAGTCATAATTTCATGTCCCCGATATACCCTGCCATTCAAAAACATTAACTCAGCCAGAAAACCACCCAACACCTTTTTATTTGCCTATCTATGGTGAGGAAAAACTTGGGTTCTTGAACATGTATGTTTATCAATAAAAGTCCTAACTTTAAACATTTCGCAATCTTTTATCCTCTTTGCAATCATACGCCACGTACAGTTTTTTTCAATCATACACCTTGTTTCGAAACGATCTTTGCTTGATTTGTTAACTTTTAGTTGATAGCCATCTTCCACACATTTCGTATACAAATCTATCTTCAAGTCTTCCTTTGTATCAAAACAATCATCTTTCTTGAAACGAATAATTTTTGTGTAACAATCAACTGCTATCTTTACCAACTCTTCTTCCGGTATCTGAAGTAATTCTGGCATATTCCAGTTATACTCCCGTGGCATTTTCTTCGGGGACTTTTCTTTGGGGATTTCTTCTTCTTCTTCTTCTTCAGGGTTATATGAATTACAGAATGGATGTTCAACATGTTTATTCACAGTCGTAACTTCCTCCTCATTAGCATAAACAACATCTTTCTCGGCAGCGGCTGTTTCATCATCAAAATTCGGGTATTGACCAATATCAAAATCATTACACGCAGGGTCTGTTTCTTCTTCTGAAACATCATCAAAATCCGAGTATTGACCAAGATCAAAGTCCGGGTATTGACCAAGATCAAATTTCGAATACTGACTAGTACTTACAATTTTTTCTGTTGGCTCATCATCATCTAATTGGTCAATACGAAAACCGGAATTTGGTGCTAAAAGTTGATTGAGATTTGGATTAGGGAAAGGTTGTGGGTTTTGAGATTGTGTTTGGTATTAGAAATGTAGTGAAACAAAATTTGCTTGGTGATGAAATTGTGGTGGAACCATTAAATTTTGAGCACCATAAACTGGGGTTGAAAAACTTAGTTGATTACTACCCGCTACTGACCCAACTTCACTACTTCTAGGTTCAACAACATACAATGTAACATCATCTTGTGAAACACTAATGTAAGCAATGAATCGTTCAACATCTTCATTGTCGGTTAACAAATAAACTTTACCTTTTCTATGATAATATAGCCTAAATCCACTTAAGGGCTCTAAATTCAATTTATTTGCAACACGTAACATTAGAGTTTCATAAGTTAACTTTTTTATGACAATTTTAGTTGAAGATTCATGAGTAAATGCATATATTGTAAAACACCATGAACATTCTCCCATGACCCTCCAAAACACAAATCTATCCAAACATGATCAACATTAGATGATTTCATTATTGTAAATTAATTTACTAAACAAACGAGCTGCGAAACTAAAACCTGTTGCCGGATGGGGAAGGATGTCGTTGGATATAGGAACGGATGTCGTCGGAGAGAGTGATAGATGGAGATGAAATGAGTTGCGATTTAGGGATTTAGGTTATGAGTTGCTTCTGCTGCGTAGTTATATACCCAAAACATTTGTGTTGCGAAACTAAAACATGTTGCGAATTTGAAATTCAGTGTTGCGACAGTCAGAATCGTGTTGCGATAGTCAGAATCGTGTTGCGATAGTCAGAATCTCGTTGCGATAATCAGAATCGCGTTGCGATAGTCAGAATCACATTGCGATAGTCATAATCGTATTGCGATTTACATATTCGCATTGCGATTTACATATTCGCATTGCGATTTACATATTCGCATTGCGAATTCGGAAAATCGCAACGCGAATTTGGAAAATCGCAATGCGATAGTCAAAATCGCGTAGCGAATCTGGAAACTGATTTGCGATACCGGAGATCGCATTGCAAATTATCGATCGCATTGCGATTTAGTTGGTCATTTTGGCAAATCCAAAAAAAGTTGGTTAAAATCGTATATTATAAGGCATTTTTGGTCACTGAGATTATTTTCTCATTTTTTTATTCTAAACGCCTTAGTGGGTCAAAAAAGCCGGGAAGTCGCGCCTAAAATTCTTGGGCCGATCAGGTGAAACCATCACAGCATCTTCTCCATATTCATCCTTGTACAAGCTGCAGACTTCAAGGAAATAGTATTTTGTCTTCGCATTAAGCTTTACCCGCCACTCAAAAAACAAAAGAATTAGTTTCTAAATTTGATAGCTCTGAAGAGGCTTTTTTGAAATCCATGAGCAAAATGTACTGCCTCAATTGGGGCAAGTAAATAATTCTTTCAAATTATATTACAATAAAAACAAGATTACTAAGTATAACATACTTAATTTAGTAATTTGCTAGTTTAAGGTCTCGAATGTGTTATTTTAAAATATTTTTTTGAAAGTTTTATAATTTAACATTCTTTCATACTATTATATATATATATATATAAGTAATTTTTTATATTTGACAAAACTTTTATAATCTACTTGTTTAAAGTTTGGGTGTTTAACACAAGGATACACGAAAAAAAGTTAAAAATCAAGTCAAAAATCTCAAATAAAAGGTATAAACGAACATGTCCGATCGCATCGTGAATGAACTACAAAAAAGAATCAAGTTATTGAAAAATAACCGACATTCCGCAAATCAGAATTGAACGACGTGAGAAAACTATTCATGAACATAAATCACGTATCCAAATCTAATCTGAGAGTTTAAAGCATGGAAGATCAATATGATAACAATAAATCACTGAGATCAGTCTCGATGATGTCATATTCAACTCTAAAAAAAATAAACAAAAATAATAGTTAAACGATCGAAACTATGCCAAAAGACAGATGAAACGTGCCATAAAAACCGGGGAAATATGTCATACATGAATAGTTATTAAAAAAAGAAAGATATAACGTTGTAAAATAAAGAAAATTATGGTTGAGAACTCTACCTATAACAAAGTTTATTTTTATTTTTATTTTTTTTATAACCACTTATATCTGATATGTTGATCAGTTAATTCAGATATGGTACTACATAAGTAATGGTGACCCTCTCAATCTCTCTATTCGATAAAATTTAAACTCTCAAGTCTTAACCTTACTTAAGAGATTTAGTGCACCGTCTCAATATACCAACAAGGTATTGATATAAGGGAGAATTTTAGTTGTTCATGTTATTTTAAGTTTGAATCATTACTAAATAACTAATTTTTATGATGAAATAAAATTGGATTAAATTTAAGTTGTTTGGATTTTGAAAATGGAGTTGGAATTGACATGTTTAGGCCAATACTAATTAAAGAATGAACCCACTAATTTGGATTTGTGGCTATTTAGGGCTCAAGCAAGAACTCCAACCTCTATAATCTGGAACTAGAGAAGATATCACTGAAGCAGCAAACAATTCACAATTGAGAAAAAATGAGAAAAACCCTCGCTCGTCCCCACGTTTAATTCCATCAACGTCGGATATCATGGTCGACCAAGCTCATAAACCGGAAGAAACAGCCCTTCCGAACAACTTACAGCAACACCACAAACAAGACGAAGAACGACAACAACAACAACAATCAGTACTAGAAAATGCAGAATATGAAGATGAAGAATTACATAAGCTTCTAGTCCCTGACGTAACCCAACTTCCTCTTACTCCCTCATCTGCTGTTGAATCCAACTTTGCCTCTTACTTTGCTCCAGGTTTCCCCCATTTTTTTTCCAATTCGTATTGAATTGTCTAATTTTTATGGGGTTTTCTAGTGAAACCTTTGGGCTCAGGCTCTTTAAAGTTTGATGATTTTCTTATGTAGACTACTGGTTTTGTGTCAAATACATTGGTTAACTACTTTTTTTCATTATTTTCTATGCATTGGTTAAAGATGTCACTGCAGAATCATTTTTTATATAGTGTCCTGAGTGTGTCCTCTAATCAATTTTTTCACAGATTTTATGAAACCAGGGAACGATCAGTATGTTTATCGACATCCGAATGGGTAAGAATTCCAAACTTTCTTTGGGGTTTTTATTGAAAGAATGGGAATTTTGGATTGAATGAACTTAAATAATCTAAATTTGTAGATTGTGTGTTGTTGGCTTGGCTTCGACTCACTCGGCATTTAAGGATAAAGGTGAGGTTTCTGCCGTTGATTTCAATGTTGGTAAATCCGATCGCAGTGGTATGAAAGTCACCGGAAAGAGAAAGAAGGCGAGTTCTTTTGGGGTTTTTTAAAGTGGTTTATCCGTGTGATATTATTTGTTAGTATTTCTTTCAAATTGTGAAGACAAATAGAAGAATTCATTATCACTTGTTATTATGATATCAAAGAGTTTAATTTATTTTATGGAGTCTGAGCATTTAGCTTTGATGGAGTCCTATTGAAGTTAAATATGCTACTCTTGTAGAATGCTCAACACTTCGAGTCCAATACAGCTTTGTGCAAAGTTTGTACCAGTGATGATTCATATATTATAAGGTTGATATGATTATTTTCGCGCAGCATCTCTCCCTCTCCTTGTTTGCATTTTTCCGCATTGAAATGAATAGCAGTTTTGGGCAGGTCTTGTGTTAAAGGCTCCCTTTTGGAGGTGAATGAAAGATTGATCAAACAGCCAGACCTGCTTAATTCGTCAGTGAGTATAACTTGGCTACACTTTTTTACTACTTTCTCAATTTATATGTGTTCACAACATTGGAATTTTGTGGTGAAAACTGAATGCTTGTGAGTTGCGGTGACTAGCCTTTCATCTCTAGTACTCCATGTTCTTCTCATTAATTTAAAAGGCGTATGTTAAGACAAAAGACTATCAGTATTTTAAAGCATGGCATGATTTGGTCAATTACATACTTTGCAGTGTGTTAAAAAAGAGATGTTTAAATTTTTTCTTTCCGAATCAGAATATGGAAGAATTCTAAGTTATAGCTGGTAACCTAAAGGCTTGTGAGCTCTTCCTTACAAAGGTTGAGCGTGTCGAATAAAAGATTATAAAAAACATATGGTTTTTGCCACTGGGTACCGCAACTATAATTGCTTAAAACTTCTAGGATAGAACCTTATATGGCTGTCTTATTGTGCTGAGTAAATTTGGAATTCTTTTAGTTCGACAATTTTTCCAAGTGTGGCAAAATTTCTTCAGTTGTTAAAAAACCTGGATTTTTTGTTGTTGTTGTCTGCAGGCAGATAGAGAAGGATACATAGCAATTATAATGTCAAAGCCAGCAGACTGGCTTAAGGTGAAGTCTTCCTTGTTGAGCCTTGAAGAATTGAAGAAATTGAGAGAAGCCGGCTCTATACTTCCATCACATAATTCAAGCTGAAGGAATCCCTTTTCCTAATAGATATTTGCCAGGTTAAGTTCGTCACCATGACAAACTCTATACTTCTCCAGACCTAGATTCCGGTTGGGTGAATTATGTAGCACTGCTCCATTTTTATTTGTATTTCCTTTAGCTTAATAGTTGAAGAACAAAACTTTGTTTTGTTTTCTAGTTCCATGAAATAATAAAAGCAGAAAAGTAAGCCATTCTTCAACTTTTTGATGCAAATGGTTAATGATGTTTAAATTTAAAGTTCAAGCTTCTCTATGCAAATATACACACACGCAAAGAACTAGCAATGGCTAAACTCTATAGCAGTCAATTCCTTTTGCCTCGATAGCTGTAAAGCCGAAGAACTGACGAACTTTAATCTACCTGGCACATTAATTATGCCACGATCAATGCTTTCACTACATTATAAGCATTACAAAGAAATCTTCATGAATGGCACTGCTAGACTATGGCTGTGAATCAACTATTTCTTCGATAACGTGCCTTCTCGACCTGTTGATTGTGTGAAAACATAGCTTTGTATGTTCTTCAAGCTCTTTCAGTTGCTCCAAGAAACTCAAATCGCTTATACGGAATTCTCTTACAACCTCCTCAAGTACCTCAATCTTCCCGTTTCTAATGCACATATCAGCGATGGCTTTACGGTGCTCGATCTCGTCATGTAGTCTCCATACCAGTCTACTTATGGTATCGAAATCGTTGATCAAAATGTAAATCCCTTTAGCTGAGATATCAAGTTGCTCACTAAGTCTTTCGAGCAAGCGAGTAGTAGGCCCTTGCTGATGAGATGATGATTGGGTTTTCTTCTTCTTCCTAATGCATATGAACCAGGCTGCAAGCCCTGGTGCTGCTATAGTTCCGAACACGCTGTGGAAGGCAAGTATCAGTAATGCAACTACAAGAGCTGTATGAGAAATTACTAAACAAAGACCCCCAATCTGTTTGGAGATTCTTTTTGATTTCGCTTTTCGTCTTATCTTTTTGCGTTTCGACTTAAGCTTTCGAAACAAATCCAGGTTATTCTCATGAATCTTCCGGAACTGCAATGGTGTAATGATCGACAACGGGTTTTTAAGCAATGCAAATCCAGTTAGCTCCTCAAGTATAACGCTGCATTGTTCATCTGAAAAATCCTGAACCCTCTTGCTTAGCTTGATTACCTTTCGAATCCTCTGATAATAAACTCGGGTCTGGTGGATGCTTTTAAGGATTACTTCGCATAAATTACAAGTTTCCAAGCCGGCTTCGAAGTAATCTAGAAGAAGGTGATGAACATTCAAGCTCTCTTTCTTGTCCAATATTTCTTGCCTCGGTCTAAGCAAGAATTCCGACAAGTTTATATGAACATTAGCAATCGAGGACGTTGAAGGTAGTTTATCAAAGCCATGAACTTGACTCCACATTTCCACATAAGACTTTGTTCTAAAAACTTCCTTGTATTCTTCATTAACATCTGTCTTGTCACTCAAGTTACTCCCATTCTTCATCTCCGATCTGCCTGGAAACAAACAAACAAACAAAAACCCACAACTTAAGATCTACAAAAACTGAAAAAACAGCAAAACCCAGAAATCCATTCATGTTATAAATCGACTGACCTGATTTTAGCTTCGGAAAATGGATCATCTTCATCAAGCTTTTTCTTTTCTGGTTTTCTTTCTAAAACCTTCTCACATAAAATCAGTCTGAACGAAATAGATTGGGATTTTGATTGCTTGAGCGAATATTTATACATGCAGAGTTCGATGGCTTGAAGGGTTCGAAGAGGTTAAATAATATGAACAAATGACAGTTTAATCAGAGGGTGGAAAGCTTTGTAGCTTTGATCACACGATAGCGTCGCTCGTCACGGTTGTTTATCTACGTGTAATGGCTTGGGGCTTGCTCTTATCATAAAATAGCGCGCCAAAGCTCGGAGGTTACGAGTTTTTAAGTTTGCTCATACGCTATTAATTTCTCTAATTTTTCTTTTTTTATTTACCCATTTAAAAACAATGTTAATAGTGTTTTTTTTAAATTAATAAATTATTTTTCCTTTTCTGGTAAATCATGCTTTAAAGTTTAAAGTCTAACCCTATAAGTTAGATGTGAAGATGCTGACCATTATTTCATTTATGCTTCAAGTTGAAGCTTTTTTTTAGATTTTAAAAAATAATTTTTGAAATAATTACTATTTCAATTTAAAAGGTAATAAATAAAGAAAATTAAAGCGATAATTGTTGTATATGGTGATTGGTGATCTTTCACAAAATAATTACTATAAGAATATGTAGTTTATTACTCGTGTAATTTTCTTAATTCTTAATTTTATAAGAATCGAGAAGTATAACTGAAATGTCTTAGTTATACTTAATCTTTAGAGAGATTAAGCTCTAATAAGATTTAAGAGTGTCTGAAATTCGATTTGATTTTAAAAAAAATTATTTTGAGTTATTTGAATCGATATAATTTTTTGTTAAGTAAGTTCAAATCAAGTTTAAATTTTAAAAATTAAATTAAAAAATAAAACAAAATTGCTTTGGTATTTATACAAGTAATTTGATTATTTTCTAATTTATTCTTTATTTTTTTTTTCAATTTCTCTTTCGTTTTAAGTCTATTTATGAGAAAAATCGATTCATATACTTCTCAACCATTGTGAAATACTTATGTAGCTTCAATTTCTTATTTTGAAAATAAGGTTTTTTTTTCCAATTTAATTCGTCAATTTTACTTGTTTTCCTTATTTCTCAAACTGCTCCTTCGTTTTAAGAGTTTCTTTTAGCAAAGTTGAACTAGATGCTACTCTACCAATGTAAAATACCTATGTAATTTCAATTAATTTTTATGACAATAAATTTTCTTATCTTTCAATTTAATCCATTTACTTTATATTTTATTTTATTTAGTCACCTAACATCAACTCTTTGCAAATTCTTTCTTTCCATCAATTCATTAGCTCATTTACACTCACATCAATATTATATCCTTAAAATATATTCTTTGAAAAATAGTAGTATAAATATATTATATGATTTGATGATATTTGATTTGTTAAATAACATTACAAAAATTAATAATATGTATAAAAATAATAAGAATAACTAAAAAAACAATTACTATTATAATATTATAAGTAATTATATTCAAATTTAAATAAAAACTTAACAAATATATATGTTTTTTTGGTATATAAGTATGAAAACATCTACAACTTTTCGACTACTTTCTCAAAACTCCTTCTATTCTATCCGAATGCAGAAGGTTTTCCGGTTACTCAGGAGAAAAATGAAAGATGTGGGTTCAATTCGACTCGAAAAAAAATTTAAAATAAAATTTTGAATAACAGAATAATAATCATAAACTCAATGAATATAACTTTTTTATTCAACTCAATCAAATATTCAGCTTTAAATAATAACAATACCCGTGCCAACTCATGAATACACCACTGTTTAGATTTTTATTTTAAAAATGATAAGTATTAACTTAAAAGCTATTCATCTCTACCGATATAAACTACATTGGGAGCTATAAGAGTGTTATACGTCAACACTAAAGATAGGGTTCAAACCTTTTGTGCGGGGCTAATTAACCGTGGTATGTTTTTATTTATTTATTTAAATATTAATCAAAGAAACATGAAAATAGACTAAAATTAATTGTAGTAAAAAAAAACTTCGTTATTAAGGTATAAAATAATAAATTTATAATTTAATGTGGATTTCTTTATCCTTGTTAAAAAAAGAAAAGAAAAAGCCCAAGTAAACCAAGAGATTAAGAAGTTAAAGCTCAAAGTATTTTGTGAGTTGTTGACTTGCTGGCAAAGTCATTGCATCAATTAGTCCAACCTTAGCACTCTACAAGTTATTGCGTCCACTTCTGATCTTCTTCATTGGATATGCCCAAAATTCAGTCTTTATTTGACTTCTATTTACATTTATTTTATGGGTAAAATATAGTAATGATCACTGAACTTTTCTAAAGCTTTCATTTAGGTCCCCCAACTTTTAAAACTTATAATATAATCCCCCAATATTTAGTCTATTTGCAATATGGTCCCTCAACATTTAGTCCATTTGCAATATGGTCCCCGACGTAACTATTGGGGGACCATATTGCAAATGAATTAAATGTTGAGGGACTGTATTGCAAGTTTTAAAAGTTGAGGGACCTAAATAAAATCTTTAGAAAAGTTCAGTGACCATTACTATACTTTACCTTTTTTATTGGATTATTGTCCCATACATGCATCGATCATGAAATAGTCCGAATTTAAAATTTAAATATATTAAAATATTTCAACAAAAATAATTATGAAGTATTTTTTTCACTGTCAAATAATAAATATTTTAATTTTATCCCTTCAAAAAGAACTTCACTCATGATGGTTGTAAACTTTTAAACCATGTTTGCACTTGTATGAAAATATGTAATTATTATTCTTATAATTATATATGAATGAATAACAATAATATAATCACATTATAATATTCTATATCATATTTAATAGTATAAGTTATAATTATATATTTATATAAATTTATATTTTAAATAATACTAATTATGAAATTAAATAATATAGAAACACTATTATTCATCTCTTCCGAAGAATATAATTGCGTGCTTTCGATTATTACCTGATTCAGAGAAACAAATAAATTATGATAATTATCTAAGCTAAATACGTCACAACTATATAATTACACTAAAACCTAACTACATAATAATTTTTTAAACAAGTCCTTAATCGACACTATTATTAAAATTCGGTCATCAATTCAATTAAAAAACTACTAAAATAACCTTTCTTTTAAGTGATCCTTTCTTTTAATATCGTAATGAAAAAAACTTATCTATATTATAATCACATGAGTGTAATAAAAATCTAATAATCATATTCTAGTGTTGCTTTTGATAGAACTTGGACTGCTGTCAGAGTTAGAAATGTGAAAGTTCCCTGACATAACTTGGTCTGGCACACCCTGCACATCCTGCGAAATTCTATGATTGCTTAGATGGTTATTTTAGATAGATTGCTACGAGAGATAGGCTGTTCTCTGTTGATCCGCAAGTTGAGAGTGACTGAGTTTTCTGTGATGGTGATCAGAAGACGAGATCATGTGTTCTTCTGGTATTCTTATTCAAAAGAGGTTTTGAGTATTGACCTGGGCTGCTTGAAATCTGAAGCAGGGGTTAGAGGCCAGGGCTTTGAATTCAATTGGGCGATCAATAAACTTAAGGGGAAGTCTCTCCTCACTGTTCTACAAAAGATTGCGTAGAATTCGGTCATTTACCTATTTGGCGGGAGAGGAATACGAAGATATTTCAAGGGAATTAAATATCAGTACATGAGCTGGTTAGTCAAGTTCGGGATACGATTGGGTGGCGATTGCTGGATAAAAATATCAATAGGCTTACTTCAATTAATAATAGGTTGTACATAGAATGGAATCTGCTATATGTTGCTGGTTCGGTATAGGCTGTTGTATTGTATTGTATAGTGGATACTTGCTTTGTTTATTTGTAATAGGTTGGCTACCCTTGGAAAAATGAAATTTGCATTTATCTAAAAGAAATCTAATAATATTTTAATTTTTTTTAAAGCATTACTTCATTGAACGATAACTATAAGATATTATCCATAATTTATTTATTGTTAAAGAACATTAAATTAATTTACAATTGTTAAGTTTCTTGCACGATTTTGAGACAAATTGTCTACTGAATTTTATTTCATGGATGCTTTGAAATTTTCAATCAAGTGGTGACACCGGTTCCCTTTTGTTGTGTCTAGGCATTGTTTGTATTTGTCTAGGTTTTCTCGTCTCTTTATATTAAAATATGGGTAAAGTATAGTAATGGTCACTGAACTTTTCTAAAGCTTTCATTTAGGTCCCCCAACTTTTAAAACTTGCAATATAATCCCTCAACATTTAGTTTGTTTGCAATATGGTCCATCAACATTTAGTCCGTTTGCAATATGGTCCCTGACGTAATTGTTGGGGTACCATATTGCAAACGAATTAAATATTGGAGGATTGTATTACAAGTTTTAAAAGTTGAGGGACCTAAATGAAAGTTTTAGAAAAATTCAGTAGCTATTACTATACTTTACCCTTATTTTAATTAAACGTGATATTTAATTTATCATTAAAAGTTACAGAATAATTCTCTGATTATAGGACGTTATTTTGTTGAGTTCGGTGACTAGTAGAAGTTACAAAATGAGCCGAGATCACTCGGCTATTTATATATTATAAACTCATCTTTTTGATTAAAAGTTGACGACAGTCTGAACTGGACTGTAACTTATTGATGCTTAAAATGTTTTGTTAAGTTCGTTGACTATTAAAAGTTACAGAATAATTCTCTGATTATAGGACGTTATTTTGTTGAGTTCGGTGACTATAGAAGTTACAAAATGAGCCGAGATCACTCGGCTATTTATATATTATAAACTCATCTTTTTGATTAAAAGTTGACGACAGTCTGAACTGGACTGTAACTTATTGATTAAAATGTGATAAAATATGATATCAAAATCTCAAGTGATTATCATATTCCTGAGTCAGACGTCTAACTCAGACGATCGTTAATTTTTAACAGAAAAAGACAAATTTAGAATATATAAGTAGTTGGATGATCATTTTATAACTTTTAATAATTGAGGGACACAACAAAATAACACCATTGGAGATTATTTTTATCTGTTAAGAATTGAAAATTCAACAAAAACATCAACATAAAACCGAAGGACTATTTATATTATCATAAAAATAATAGTGTTATATAAAGGTTGACGATGCTAATTGATGACGTAACTAAATAGATAGTGGGCGCTAGTTGGCCCCTTTCGAATATGCCATTTTTTTAGCTTGAATATTTATTAAATTCAGACTATTTTGTTTTAATTTTTAGATATAACATATATTATAACCATATTAAATTTGAAATCAATTAATTATTCTTTTCATTATTTAATCCTAATTTCATCATTGATATTAATCAACAATAACATGTCAATTGTTTGTCCATACACATAATGAATGATGTTATTCGTCATATATTATATTTTTATCGGTTGATACTGTCAATCCTTTATTTTATTAATTATACCTAATAAATACATAGGGAATTATAAAGGAATCAACGGGACTCTAATCTCCTGAAAAAATATGCATATGATCTTTATACGTTTTTAAAAAATAAACAATGTTTTAAAATTGTAACTGTTTAAATAACCCATCTAATATTTTTTTATACATCCATCTAATAATTTAAATACCAATCTTTTAACCAAAATAGGTTGTCACTTCAATGGGGTTCGAACTAATTGGAAGGGATTTGAAATACAAACAACAAAGAAACAAAACAATGATTGGAATAGAATGGTATATGGGAAAAAACAGAGAAACAAATATCAATAAAGTTTGTTTAAACAGTAAACAATTTGATATCGTTTAAGTAAGTTCTCGAGTTTGAATAATTGTGCATATAGAAAATCTCTGTTGCAAAATTCATCCATCAAAACTAGATGTACGATGCGAGTCGATTAGAATTAATCGAGATAAAACCTTCAAACTGATAGTGAAAAAAAACTCGAAACAAATGAGAAAAATAAGTAATAAAATAGTCCTACTACTCATGATTTGCGTTGGTTAGTTAAAGCAAAAGAAAAGGAAAGGTCTCCATCAATAGGTAGAGACCTTTGTCATCACATACACATCAAAGAACAGTTATGTATAGGAATTTGTATAACATTCCCCAACCTTGCTTTAAAAACAAATGGCAACATTGTAATAATGTGGTAGATACTTTTGGCTGCCCAACTGCCAACACATTGGATTATTGGATCAGAAACTGCATTTATCACACTTTTATACGCATGAGTATTACACAAGGTTTGATTGCATGCATTTAGGGGTGTTCATTCGGTTAATTCGGTGGCCGAATCGACCGAACTACCATTTTCGAATTAATCGAATTTTTTTTTCTTTAACCGTTAACCGAACCGAACTTTTTTCGAAAATATTAACCGAACCGAATAAATTTCGGTTAATTCGGTTAATTTTCGAATTAACCGAAATTTTTTTAGAATTTTAGAATTTAATATTTTTTAATTAAAAAAACAATTTACAATTAATTTAAATAATATCTAATTAATTTGATTCAAACATTTTGCATTTAGTTTTGATTTTATTTTAATTAATTAATATTGATTTGGGTTTTAAATGGATTTTAAATGGATTGGGCCTCTTAATATAATTATATTTAAAGGTTAATTCGGTTAATTAACCGATTTCGAACCGAATTAACCGTTAACTGAATTCCAAAAAAATCCTTAACCGTTCCCCGACTGAATTAATTCGGTGGCCGACCGAATTAACCGAACTAATTCGGTTCGGTCGATTAATTCGGTTAAAACCGAATTTGAACACCCCTTCATGCATTATGTAAGGTTGAATTATTAAACAAAATAATTATTAAAAGAAATAGATAATTTATTGATAAATATTGAGTGTAATGGTTAAATATATTATAGTTTTAAAAAAAATTGTATTTTAAAAACAATATTAATGATAAAGACAATAATAAACTTGTTGAGTTAATCGATCAATGAAAGTGGTCAAGAAGGGGTGAATTGACAATAAAAATTTGTTGGAAGCTTAAGCAAGAAATAAGAAACTGACACAAGGGATTTAGAGTGGTTCAACGTCCTTAATGAAGCCTACAACCACGACCTTAGCTTTCTAACTAAAGATTTCAACAAATTCACTAATTTGTTCTAACATTTTAGGACAAGGTGTAACCTTACACAATACTAAGACTTCTACCCCAAAGTCTTAAGTGTTAAACCCTTCCTAATAAGAAATTACAAATTGAGCAAACTTTGAATATCCTCACAAAGATAGATTGTTTGCAAATTTAAGCTCCCACACACACCCAAGAAAACTAGAATAAAATTGACAATGAATGAAATAGTGTTAAATAAAAGAAAGACACAATAAAATACAAATTTGGCTCTATTTGCTCTTTGATTGTAGGAATAACTTTCTTTTCTCTTCTTGACTGTTTGAAGATCTCTTTTAAGTGCTCTTTTGATTTCCAAGTGTTTGAGGTTGTTGAAGGGAGTTTGGAGCCGTTTAAAACATTAAATTCGCACATTAAAGGCTACATGCACACAAAGTTTCGAAACTATGGAAAAAGTTTCGAAACTCTTCAAAAAAGGAATTAAAAAATATGACTGTTGGAACCCAGAGTATTGGAACATCAATGGACATTTCGAAACTCTTGTAAAGTTTCGAAACTCTTGTAAAGTTTCGAAACTCTAAAGTCTTTTGTTTTGGATAGTTTCGAAACTCTTACAAAAGTTTCGAAACTCTTGCAGAAGTTTCAAAACTTCTGGTCAAAGCCTATTTAAAATGATGATTTTTGACATTTTGAGAAAAATATAACCTTGAAAATTGTTTTAAAGTGTTTAAATGATATTTTGACATAATTTGAACTTAAAAGACTCATTTTAAAGATTGGACAAATTTTAGGGACTTACAAAAACTAATATATATATAATGTTATATCAAACTCATTTAAGTTTATTAATCTCCCCTTTTTTGATATAACAAAACATTTTTGTAAAAATTTTCTTGATTCAAAACTTGTCATAAATTTGTCAAATTATATATATCATTCAAAAATAATAAATTTTCATTTAACTCCCCCTTTGAAAAAGAATTTAAGGCTATAAAAATTTATATCAAAAATGAAAATTCAATCAAAAGTGTTTTTGATATTTTTCTCTCCTTTTTGTTAGATCAAAATCATTTATCTACAAAAGAGAATAGAAGATTAAAGCATAATAAACTAAGACAATAATCCAGCATATGACAAGTCAAAAACATTCAAAATAAATATTCAACATATAAATCCATAAAAGTGTCATAACAAAAGCATATGCAATAAGTGAAATATCCAAAATAACCAAAACATCCAAAATATGAAGTCCTAAAAATCCAAAATAACCAAAACATCCAAATGCAATAATATCTAAAAAAATCTAAAGATCCTAAATGTATCATAAAATGCTAAATAAAAGGAAGATCAATCCTCATCATCACCAACGTCATTATCAATATTTGTATGAGAATAAGGACTAGGATGAGGATAAGGATTCGAGAAACGAGCCTCCAAAGTGTCAAGATGAGCATCTATGGCATCAAAGCATTGAAATACATCATCTAATTGACAGACCATGTAGTCGTAAAGTGTCTCCAAAGTCAAGAGATGACACAGAAAAGGAGCAACAACTCCATGAAAAATATGTACGATATCACTTTCGGGAGCATCTCTGGCTTGATCTTGACGAATGCGAACCCATTCACCATTGATGAAGTTATACCCAATTTTGTGAGCTGAGGTAAAGTCGAGAGAGCTTGAGAGGGGAACGACTGTGTCATAGGCACGATTAACCTGACGTTTGGTGAAGATGTAACTAAGCACACAAGCGTAAGGTAAAGAACGTTTATACCCAAGACCTTTAGAAATGGTATTGACAAGCTCATTAAAGATGATTTGAGCTAGTCGAGGACAATATTGTAATCGAAAATGAAAAATTCACTAATAGCCTAAGTCTCTCATACGAGTGGTTTTTCCACCCGAATAGCGAAGAAACCAAGTAACAAGAAGGTGCAAGAGACGCTCTTCAAAATCTAAAAGGGTATGATTGTGACCTTGAAGAAGACTATTAGTAACCGAATCATCCTCATTGAAAGGATTGTCATAAGGAATTCCTAGGTTAGTGATAATGGATTGAACAATAAGCTCTATGATATTTCTTATGGGATATGATTGAATGTCGATTACTTTTTCGGTTTGATGTTGAGGAGGTATATCGAGATCAGGTTCTTCATGAAGAATAACAACATTACAAAAGAAAGCTCGGATAAGATTTTTATAAATGATATTTAAAATGAGCATTAGGTCGAGCCACCTCCAACTGGTAAAGAGATAAAGAAAACTAAAGTTATAAACAGTGGAGAAAAGGAAGTCTTCATCAAATTTACGTTCTGATTGAATGGGTTTATCACGAAAGAATTGATGGAACCTACGACGATCTTTGTCACATTCAAAACAAAGAGACTCGAAAGAATTTGACGATGTGGATGATTGATCGACTCTAGGATGCTTGTTTGAAGTTTTGGGAGCCATTTGTGTGATAAAACAATGGCTAAGGATAAAAAGTTTTGGTTAAGGGATTTTATTGAACAATTGGTGGGCGGCCTTAAAAACGAGGATTCTAAGAAAAATTGATAAATAAGTAACCTTCCTACAACAACAAAAAATATATATATAATTTCAATAATCAACCCAATTACATCAATTTTAAAATAATTTTCACCTAATTTTAATTAAAAAAATTGAAACTTTAACCTACACTAATTTTTTAATTTTTTTAAAGATAATAATGAAATATTTATGGGAAACTATGGGCAAATCATTTAATCAATAGAAATTAACTTGAAATCAAGATTAACCTCAACAAAATAGAAGCATTTGTAAAATATAGAGTATTAGGTTCTATGCAAAATTTGTTAGGGTCTATGCGAAATTTACCTTCTAAAAATAAAGATATAGCAAAGAAGACAAATAGTGATGACCAGAGTAGACGCCGACAGTCAACGGACGGAAACAAAGCTCCTCGGGTGACTGTCGGACGGCTAGGATGATGGGTATTTGAGAAAGGGACGAACATCGTTTAAAAAATGTAATAACAATTTTGTGAAAAATATGTTTGAAAGCCTATTTAAAATTAGGTCATGCTACAAGTTTCAAAACTTGTTCAGGATTTTTGAAACTTTAGGCAGAGTTTCGATACTTCAAAACACACTGTTTTTTACAATTTTGAAACTTTAGAAAGAATATCGATACTTTATGCAAAATTTCGAAACTTTTAAAGTAGCTTCGAAACTGATGATGTAGAAAATACAATTTTGTTGATTTTAAGTCCAAAAATCACCCAAAATATAATTCTAACATGAATGGAAGCATTGTATAGTTGGAAAGCATATTGAAACAAAATTGAAGCTATATGAAATATATTTAAGCATATTTTTATATGACTAAGCACACAAAGTTAGCATACTTAAACATTTAAATAATGCAAAACCAAGTCTAAAAGGTCATGAAATGACATACATAATTCTCCCTCAATTTTTGCATTGGATAACCAAATAGAATTACAAGCATGTATAAGAACCAATTTTTAAGCCAAAAAAATTCATTTAAAAATATAAAAATTCAAAATTTTGGACTAAGGCTAGGAAATGCTAGAAAGTCCTAACCCTCTCCTAAGTGTCCAAAATATTTCTTTATCTAAAGGTTTTGGTAAAAATATCAGTTATTTGATGCAAAGTATCAACATATTCTAGAATATCATCTTTCTTAAGGACATGATCCCTAATGAAATGATGTCTAATTTCAATGTGTTTAGTTTTAGAGTGTTGGATGAGATTCTTAGTGAGACAAATTGCACTAGTATTGTCACACGTAATTGGAATGGTACACACATTAATTCCATAGTCTAAATGTTTTTGTTTCATCCATAAAACTTGTGCACAACAACTATCATTTGAAATGTATTATGCCTCGGTGGTTGATAATGTAACACAATTTTGTTTCTTAAAAAACCATGAAACTAACATATTTAATAGGAATTGACATGTACCAAAGATGTTTTTTCTATCCAATTTACAACCTCCAAAATTTGCATCCGAAAAGACATGCAATTTAAAGTTTGAGTCTCTAAGATACCAAAGTCCTAAACTATGAGTGTCTTTATGGTATCTAAAGATTATCTTAATAGCATGTAAATGAGATTCCTTAGGACAAGATTGATATATAGAACACAAGCAAACACTATACATAATATATGATCTACTTGCGTTAAGATAAAGTAAAAAACCAATCATTGACCTATATAATTTAACATCTACACATTTACCTTTCTCATCTTTGTCAAGTTTTGTTAAAGTGCTAATGGGAGTGGCTTGAGGTTTGACATTCTCCAAGTCAAACTTCTTGAGCATATTCCTTATGTATTTAGCTTGATTGATGAAGATGACATCCTTCATTTGCTTGATTTGGAGTCCCAAGAAAAATGGGAGCTCCCCCATCATGCTCATCTCAAATTCACCTTGCATCAACTTAGAGAATTCTTGATAAAGAATATCATTATAACACCAAATATAATATAATCAACATAAATTTATACTATTAACATCTCATTCTCCTTTCTTTTAATGAAAAGTGTGGTATCAACATCATTTAAAAAAACCTTTTTCAATTAAAAAGTTTGATAATCTTTCATACCAATCTCTATGAGCTTGTTTCAAATTATATAAAGCTTTTGGAAGTTTGAATACATGGTTTGAAAAATTTGAATCTTCAAAACCGGTAGGTTGTTCAACATACATTTCTTCATTAATAAAGTCATTTATAAAAGAACTTTTAACATTCATTTGATAAAGCTTAAAATTATTAAAACATGCAAAAACAAGTAATAATATAATGTCTTCTATTCTAGCTACGGGATAATATGTCTCATCAAAATCAATTCCCTCTTCTTAAGTGTAACATTGAGAAACTAATATAGCTTTATTTTTCACTGTGTTACCACTCTCATCTGGTTTGTTTCTATAAACACATTTAGTACTTATAATAGATTTATTACTAGGCCTTTCAACTAATGTTCATACTTTACTTCTCTAAAATTGATTGAACTCTTCTTGCATGACCATAATCAATGTTCATCATCTAATGCTTCCTTGATATTCTTAGACCCTATGTATGAGACAAATTCTACACAAATACAAATATTCTTAAGAGAAGATCCAGTGGTTACCCCTTTGGATGGATTACCTAAATTTTTACCATCTTTGACATAATTGTACTCCATTGGGCATGAGACCTCCATTTCCTCTAGACTTAGATTCTTGAAGACATATTGAGTTTTCTCAATATTTACATCTTTCAATGATAATTCACCATGTTCATTTGGATTTAAGATACATACACCCTCACCAACACAATAATCCTTCTTCGAAAGGGGATTATCATCGAAAACAACAAGTATAAACTCTTCTACCACTAGAGTTTTTTTTATTAAAGACTCGATAAGCTTTAGAATTTGAAGAATGACCAAGAAAAATTCTTTCATCACTTTTTGCATCAAATTTACCAAGATTATCTTTTTCATTATTTAAAACAAAGAACTTGAATCCAAAAGAATGAAAATAACTAATGTTAGCTTTTTTTTGAAAAGTTCATATGGAGTTTTCTTTAAAATAGACATGATCATTACTCTATTAATCATATAACAAGCGATGCTTTTAGGTTCCGCCCAAAAATACTTTGACAAATTGTTTTCACAAAGCATTATCCTAGCCATTTCTTCTAAAGTTATATTTTTCCTCTTAACAACTCCATTTTGTTGAGGGATTCTAGGGGCTGAAAATTTATGGCTAATTCCATCAGAATTACAAAATTCACCAAAACCAAGATTTTGAAATTCGGTTCCATGGTCACTCCTAACACTTGAAATTGAGTAACCTTTTTCATTTTGGTTTATTTTAGAAAAAGTGATGAAATTTTCCAAAGCTTCATCTTTTGTACTTAAGAAAAGAACATAAATAAATCTGAAATAGTCATCTACCAAGACAAATGCATATTGTTTTCCACCCAAGTTAGTAGTTCTAATATGCCCAAAAAGATATATATGTATCAATTGTAATACTTTACTATATGATAAATCATTAATAAGTTTAAAAGAAGATCTTTTGTGTTTACCTTAAGCACAAACATCACAAATCTTATTAAGATCAAATTTTATCTTAGGCAAACCTCTTACTAGATTACCTAGAACAAGTTTTTGTAAAACACTCATGCTAGCATGTCCAAGTTTTCTATGTCATAACCAACAATCATGTTCATCCTTGGAAACCAAGCATACATTAGAAATATCAATATTATCTAAATGCACCATGTAGATATTTCCCATCCTATGACACACAAACATAACCATATTAAATTCAACGTCAACAATTTTACAATCATTAGAATCAAATTAGACATTGTATCCATTATCACATAATTGGCTAATACTAAATTATGCTTCAACCCATTCACATACAAAACATTTTCAATAAGAATGAAAGAGTTGTTACCAAGAGAACCAATTCCATCACTGTGACCTTTTGAGTTGTCACCAAAGGTTAGTACTCCTTCACTTTTAGCTTTAAGCTCCAAGAACTGGCTCTTATCACATGTCAAATGTCTTGAGCATCCACTATCAAGGTACCATGAATGTGAACTTTTGCGTTATACATTGTAGCAATGCTCCACCTACAAACATATATTAAGTTTTTATTTTTGATACCCAAAATCTTTTGGGTTCATTATCATTAGTTCTCAATAATCTTGTTCCCTTTGGTATCCATTTTTCAAGGATATTTTTATCATTAGTAGTAATGGGCCCTTTAGGGACCCATATGCTTCTAATAACTTTTTTATATGAGGTTTTTTGGGGACCTATATGTTTGTAATGATTAGAGATATTTTTAATATAATTGGGTTTTGAATGTTCACCTTTTTCAAATATTTTAATCCCAACATGGTTAAAAAAAGCTTTATGATCATCAAGTTTCTTTCGATGATCATCATGAACTTTTAAAAATAAGATATGCAAGTCTTGATTTTTCTTTTCAAACTTTTCAAGTTTGACTTTCATATCTTTAACTTGATTTTCAAGTTCAAGATTAGTCTTAAGAAAAGAGAACAATTTCATCTTTCAATTTTGAAATATTTTTCTTATGCTTAGAAATCAAGTTCTTAAATTCTAAATTTAATTCATCATAAGACTTTTACAATTCATCGAAGGAATACTCATTTGAAATAGATGAATTAGAGGTTACCTTAGAATCATCCTTTATGTCCATGAGACACAAGTTGACTACTTCTTCCTCCTCTTTATTGGATGACTCATCATCACTCTATGTAGCTACATGTTCTTTGTGTTTCTTCTTAGATGATCCCTTTTTCTTCAATTGTGAGCATTCAAACTTGACTTGCCCAAGCTTTTTACACTCATAAAAAATAATGATATCCTTCTCCTTACATTTATTTTTGAAGCCCTCATTTCTTTTGAATCTCCTTTCTTTGTTGGACCTTATGTACCTCTTGAATCTTTTGGAAAACATTGTCATTTCTTCATTTTTATCATCTTCATTTGAGTCACTATCTTCTTTTGATGACTTGAGAGCAACACCAATCTTTTTCTTCTTTTCCATTTTCTTCTTTTCCTCATCTTTCTTCTTTTGTTCTTCTTCTTCCTTTATCATTATCTCATGAGTAAGCAAAGACCCAATAAACTCATCTAGATTGAGGGTCTTTAGATTCTTTGTTTCAACAATGGCAGTCTTCTTGGATTGCATGACTTGGGAAGACTATAGATCATCTTCCCAGTAATATTCTTATTAGGAATAACTTCTCCAAAGCCTTTGATACCATTGACAATAACTGAAAATCAACCAATCGTACTTTTAATATACTCACCTAGTCTCATCTTGAAGTTTTCATAATTATGATTGAGAAAACTAATCTTAGTTTCTCTTACCTCATTAGTTCTTTCATGAATAACTTCAAGTTTATCCCAAATGTCCTTGTCATTTGAACAAGATGAAACTCTTTCATATTCATCAGAGCCAAGTGCATAAAATAGAATGTGTATTTCATTTACATTGAGCTGGAAAAATTTCTTTTCTTCTTCACTCCACTCCTCCATTTCTATAGTTGGAGTAGAATTTACTCTCATCATGATGCTCCAAGCTCCCAAATCACTTGCTTGAATGAAAAGCATCATCATATTCTTCAAATAAGCATAATTGGCTTCATTGAAGTAAGAAGGTTTGTTGATAGGTTGAGAATCATTGATAACATTAAAACTTGGAGTATAGGCCATTAATGAATAGATTAATGACTTAACTCTTCTAGGATCTTCTCAAGAGGTGGTAAAACCTTTCAATGAGTCTAGCTCTGATGCCAATTGTTGAGTCAATTGATCAAGGAAAATGGCCAAGAAGGGGTGAATTGGCAATACAAACTTGTTGAAAGCTTAAGCAATAAATAAGAAATTGACACAAAAGATTTAGAGTGGTTCAACTTCCGTAATGAAGTCTACATCCACTACCTTAGCTTCTTAACTAAGGATTTCCACAATTTCACTAATTTGTTCTAACCTTTTAGGACAAGGTGTAACCTTACAAAACATTAAGACTTATACCCCAAAGTCTTAAGTGTTCAACCCTTCCTAAGAAGAAATCACAAATTGAGTAAACTTTGAATATCCTCACAAAGATAGATTGTTTGGAAATTGAAGCTCACACACACACACACGCAATAACACTAAAATAAAATTGACAATGAATAGAATAATGTTAAATGAAAGAAAAACACAATAGAATAACAAATTTGGCTCTATTTGCTATTTGATTATTGGAATAGATTTCTTGTCTCTTCTTGGTTGTTTGAAGACCTCTTTTAAGTGCTCTTTTGATTTCTAGTTGTTTGAGGTTGTTGGAGGGAGTTTGGAGCCGTTATGAGCATTAAATTCGCCATTAAAGGCTACATGCACACAAAGTTTCAAAAATATGGGGAAAGTTTTGAAACTCTTCGAAAGAGGAATTAAAAAATATGATTGTTGGAAACCAAAGTATCAAAACATAAATGGGCGTTTCAAAACTCTTATAAAAGTTTCAAAAATCTTGTAAAGTTTCGAGACTTCTGGTCAAAGCCTATATAAAATGATGATTTTTGACATTTTTGAGAAAGATATAACCTTGAAAATTATTTTAAAGTGTTTAAATGATATTTTTTTTTACATAATTTGAACTTAAAAAACAAATTTTAGAGACTGGACAAATTTTAGAGACTTAAAATTAATTTTACAAATATATATATATATATATATATATATATATTGTGTTATATCAAAATCATTTAAGTTTATCAAAACTCTAAACATCATATATAAAGATTATAAAAAAAAGAATAAATAGATATTTAATCAAATAAATTAGACGTTTAAACATATTTTAATTTATATTTTTGAATTATTTTACATATAATAATATTAATTAAATTATATTTAATTAATTTAAATATATAAAACTTAATTTTAGAGATTATTAATTTGAACAATAATCAAATTAAATAACCATTATTTGAATATTAATATAGGTGTCTATCACCTCTATGAGATTTTTTCTTAATTTTTACGGGGATTTTGATTATATAAATAGCTCAAAGTGTTGGTTTGTGTTGAAAATATGTTTGATATACTAAAAATAATTAATATTTTTAATAAATTTTAAGATTATATTTGATTTGGTTATTCGAATATATAATTTTTTTTAAAGTTAAAATTCTATTTTACTCTTTACTTTATTAGAGAATTAAGTTATATACTGAAAATAATTTTTGAAATAATTCTTTAAAATTTCAAACTTCAATCAAGTCAACAATTATAATTCCAGTAGTACCGATACTGCAAGAACAATATTCAAAGTCATATGCGAAGACAAGAAATCAAAAAGAAAGCCTAAGCAACCAAATATAACTAAAAATCGAAGTCAACATTCTCAAATATTCCTTTTGCTTTCATATGACATTTCTGTATTTTGTATTCATTTTTCTCAAGTGTTCTTATTTGTTTTGAATTGTGCAAATACATTTTTTGTAATTTAAAGTTTGCTATTTGTGTTTTTTTTCTTAAGAGATAGAGAGATTGTACACATGAGATTTTGAGATATAAGTCTAAGTGTGTTGTGAGATTACTCCTTATCCTAAAAGAGTAAAAAATTTGAACAAATTAATGAATTTATTGAAGTTCTTAATGTAAAAACTAAGTGAATGTATATTTCATTGAGGAAATTGACATGCGTGTCAACTTTTTAGTTCCCTTGCAAAAGTGTTTCATTTATAAAAAAATTTATAACAAGCTTTTATTTATAAGGCAAAAAGGCATCCAAGGCCCTCCAAATTTAAAAAAAAAATCAATGTGGCCCTTATCATTTTTTTGTTCAATGTGACCCTCCAACTTGTAAAAATAACTCAAAGTGACCCTTTGACCAATGGTTTCTTTCATTGACAAAGATTCCGTTAATTTATGTTGTTATTAAAAGGGTAAATCACACCTTTCATCACTCAATTATTTTATTCTCTTCTATTTTGGTAACTAAATTCTAAAAAATTTCAATACGAGGATATTTATTGCTATTTTATTAGATGGTTACATTTATTAAACTATTTAGAATTAAAATAATATTAAATTGATATAATTTATAAATATTAAAAATGAATTTATTAAATCATATTTTAAATTAGGAATAACTTGATTAAATATATAAATATGAAAACTAAATATGTTATTGTATAAATTTTAAAATTATCATGTCATCCTCATTATCTAGAATTAAAATAAGATTAAATTGATATAATTTATAAATATTAAAAAAAATTATTAAATCATATTTTAAATTAGGACTAACATGATCTAATTATCTTTCTATTTTGTGATAAGAATAAAATCAATCACATAATTTAATGACCAATCACATAATCTAATCCATAAATTGAAGTTTAAATATTATAATGGGGATGACATGATAAATTTAAAATTTATACGATAACACATTTAGTTTTCATATTTATATATTTAATTAGGTTAATCCTAATTTAAAATATGATTTAATAATTTTTTATAATATTTATAAATTATATCAATTTAATATTATTTTAATTCTAAATAGTTTAATAAATGTAGCCATCTAATAAAATAGCGATAAATATCCTCGTATTGAAATTTTTTAAAATTTAGTGACCAAAATAGATGAAAAGAAAATAGTTTAGTGATGAAAACGTTAGTCAAAGGGTCACGAAGAAACTTGGTTGACGAACATGGTTTATGCGCCGCTAATGCAGCGGCTTGTCGAGAATTTGACAAACTCACACCGTCCATTTCAAATGGGATTTGTCCCGTGGACACACGAGCAATTCAACCCGTAGGATTTCCTTTCCCTCTTCTCATTCTTACTTCTGTAGGCTTCCCGATAATAGGGAGATCCGCGATAACTCTTACCCATATCTTACCATTTCTACAGAATTGTCAGCTCATAGCACGATGAAATTGTCCGATTATAGCCCGACGCGCTGCTTCAATGGCTCGATATGAAAGACGACCAGCTTTACAACTTTTAGTGCCATATCTTCCAAAACCAAGTTTTGTACCATCCGGTTTGCAACCCCTACTACATATGCCTTTACGATATTTACTATATTTCATACGTTTTGGAGAAAAATGAGAAAGAAGGAAAAAGTCAGTGAACCTAAAAAAATTCATAACTATATGAGCTATTATGGTATTAAGATTCGATATAGATGAAATTGTGGAAGTGAACCTTTGATTTCCTTGGATCACGTAAGAATTCATCGTCCTATTTCATCTTCTTGTTCTTGGATGCTCTATAGGAATTTTTTGCTATTCCTTTCCTCCTCCGAGAAAGGTTCATTCCGAGTCACAAGAGCAATCTCTCTTATTTCATTTTTATTCTTTGGTAATGTAAGTTCTTTTTCGAGTTGGAAGGTCACATTAAACAAAACAATAACAATAAGGTCACATAAATTTTTTTAAAGTTGAAGGGCCTTGGATGCATTTTTTGCCTATTTATAAAAAAAATTATAACGCTCCGAAATTGGAAGCTTATGAATTGTTTCAGAAAATAAAAATTTAATTTGTCAAAACATCGATTAACAACAATAGCTCTAATAAAAATAAATGAAAATTAATTTACTACCCATAAATGTTTTAAAAGTTCAATGATCAAAGTGAAAACATCTTAAAAGTTCAATAAATAAAGAATTAAATAATTTTGTTTTAGTACACAAGTAAATAAAGATTTTTCTAATTTTTTTGTCTTATAGAAAATTTAGAACAATATTTGTAAATAAAACAAGTTATAGTAATTATTTAATTATGATATGTCAATTTTTATACAGAAACATGACCTGAGATCTACAGTGTACTTCCGTATACATATATGACTTGAAGACCAGACCAAGGATATCGAGTAGGTATTTTAGAACAAAGTAATCATAATCACATAAAGCAAAACTAACCCATTTATAGTCTATAATCATCATTATTTTAAAAATAATCAGAACCCCAATAAGTATAATTAAATCAAGAAGAAACTCATTGGGAAGATTAAGAAGCCTTCCCTGATGACAAAAAAGTAGAAGATCAATGGGCACTAACAACGAAAGGATGCTGGCAGACTCCACATTCAATGGTTTCAGAACCTGAGCTTGGAACTTGGACCTGTAACAATTCTCAAATCAGAAAAACTAAATAACATTTGATGATATACATGCATTCGAGAATTCGAGATAATGATGCTGCACATGGACCCCATACCTTTAAATGAACAGTGATTGTAGGGTAGGCAACTTCCTTCATCCGTAGACAGGATCCATCATATTTCGAGCCTAACAAAACAAAACCGTTTAAGGCTAATATAATTGTAGATTCCTCCTAGTTACTGCAAACGTCCTATAACTGATCCAACCACGACTATTTTCACCTTGCCAAACCTGTTATGGCAGTTTGATCGAGTGTGTTTATATTATTCAAGCAACACTTTCAGCTGGCCGTAACCACTTCCATTTTATTACACTAATATGATGTGCCCATTTATGCATATGCAAGTAGCTTCTTTCACAGTAATGATACAATACTCGAGATACAAGTAATTACTTGTTGATGCTCTGTGATTTTTTTCCATCTCCTCGAGAAGCTTCCTAGCAAGATCCTCGAGACTCTGTAATCCACTAGGTTTACTAGCTGTTTCCTTAGCATTACTCATCCTCCAAGTCACTTCAGCCTACAAGGAAACAATAAGAACTAATGTTAATAACAATATTGATCAAGACCAATAGGAATTTAGACTACAATTGTTCTCGGGAAAAATGAAAAAAAAAGGAACAATATGACAATATAAACAGTCTGTCCTTCGTTTAGCAAACAACTTTCCTTGAACTGCATATTTAAATCAGTTGCCTCAACCCCTTAACTGAGTTCTTATTAACCACTTCAAAGAAAAGCTTTATAGGGGAAAAAGAAAATATGTCATGGTCGAACCGCGATAAAGTAGATACTATAGTCATCCTTAACGAATCTTTCATAGGTCTGTCACCTGAAGGAATGCTTTGAACTAAAGGACATCAGAGAAATACAGATACTCTACATGTTCAACCACATGTGGATACTATATGGATAATATGTCCATGTCATCCTGGACTATCACACACATCAGCACCTGATTGCTATGAAACAAGATGGTGAGAAACTGATTGGTATCATACCATGCATCGGTCGCAGACCCTAACTGGTTGAGCATCCTCATCAGCAGTTAAAGCAATTCTACCACGGGTACACTTGTCACAGAAAATATCCCCACAGTTCCTACAGTGGTGCTGAAAAGAAAAAGAGCATAAAGCATAAATTTAAATGAGAAATAAAAACAAACAGGAAACCCCTTTCCTAAACACGGGGAATAGTGTACCTTCCGCCAAAAAGGCCCAAAATCAGTTGCACATGCTGTGCACTTTGAAACAGTTTCATCTGGGACCTAACCAGTAAAAAGGAATAAGGAGACAAGCCCATTATGAAGAAATTAAATATGCTTTTATTTTACCAGAAATTTACGGGTGAAAGAAAAAATAGGACTTCTGGCAAATCTAATTTTTACCCAATGATCTTTCTCCTCAATGCCAGGCTTTATCCTATTCATCCAATCAGCAAACCCTCTCTTCTTTTCTGCAAGTTGTTCCGTAGTTTGTAGATATTCTGGAGGTTGACTACTCCCACCCATTTCCTTGATCTGCAATAAAAAGGTGAAAGAATAAAGTCATCATACAAAAGGGTGGAAATGTTGAATATACTAACTGGAGGACAACAAATGAAAGAGTTCAAAGAGGATTGAGATGATTCAACAACATAGTCTCCAAAGAAGAAAAAACGGAGCCCTTAATCATATGAGATATGCCTACAGCCTAGAGGAACCCGATGACAGCAGCATGAAAATTTTCCATATGCTTCACATGGATAAAACGCTCATTATTATAAAAAAATTAAGTTCTACAAATTCACTACAATACTTTGTCATTGAATACTCTTCTCTTCTAACAGGCACTTCAAATTCCGAATGGCAGTTTTAAGAGAAGCATCGTTATTCTAGCAGATCATATTTTTCTTAGGCTACCACAGATCATACACACTAGTATTCACCATATTACTCCTCATGACTTGTCCACGCAGATAAGTTTGATTTTGTGCTCACGTGTGTGTAGTTTGCAAACAAAAAGAATTAATAACCAAATCTGCATTCACTCTTTTTAATTGGTTTTAGTCTGTTTGCAACAATGATGAATTCATCCAAAGCATCAACTCTAGATACCATCTATGAATCAAAAAGAAAAATAAAACCAACGCCACAATATATATGCAACTCAAGAGCAACAACTTTTCTTCTAACTGAAGAAATGATTTTTTTATATGAATTAAGAATATACCAACCACAAGTTCACAACCACTCCTGCTAACCCCAACAGAAAAATTAAACAATTATGATAATATGAAGTCTTACAAATTAAACAGTTCGAATTTAACCAGAAATTAAGATAGTTACAACTCTATAACACCAACCTGTAAAGTTGCAGCTGTTACAATATCCAGAAGGGTGTTTGTAGTGTAACTATTTGATTGCAATCTGACCCGTCTTTCCTCAAAGTCAATGGGGCTCTTGGACCAGAATGTAAAGGTAGATGAGTCCATGACCTCCATGACATAGTTTTTATTACAATGCACACATCATTAACAGAAAGTAAATCACAGAAAAACATTTAGAAAAAAGGGGAAAAACAAGGCAACTCACTTCACATCTTCTGACGTTTTCAAGAGGATATATTCTCAACGCTCGTCCGGTACTGGGATCAAGCATGCGAATACCATCTAAACCAATCTGACATAAAAAATAAAGCTAAATTATAAGTTCAAAGTACTGGATGAAAATATCAGAGACTAGCAAGCAGGATTATACATTAGTAATATCAATGTGAACTACAATGTTAAATCATACAGAACTACAGAACATGTCAGCCTAAAATTTGAAGAACCTAAAATGCGATTTCAGTTTAAATTCACGCATAATGCAACAATATAACCAACATACTTGAAAATTGAGATCATATGCGATGAACTTCATCTCTTGAACCAAAAGTAAATAAATTCCTACGATTTTCATTTAAAAGTTACCTGGCAAAGTACATCCATGGGGCCATGTGCTCCGCCTTCAGACAACAACTTAACCCGAAATTTCTGGACCCCGCTCTTCACATCTTGCTGGGTCTCAGCCTTCGGCATGGCCTTCACAATCTTAGCAGAAGCTGAATCTTGCACGCTCGATGAGTCCTTCCCAGAAGGGAAATTAATGGGCCGCCCATAATAATCGAATTGAACATAAGTCGACGAATTTGGAGCCGTGCCGCGTGCCCCATACGGCTCCACTTGTCCTCCTTTATAAGCATAAACCCCGTCATCATATCCAGCACCATCATCGTATCTTGAATAGCTATCCGATTGTTTACTATAGAAATCGGATCCCATGTCAGGTCTGCTGCTGTCATAACCTCCTCCGAATTTCTCATCAAAATAACTGCCACGGCCATGATCGAACTTTACCGAATTATCATAGGAGTTTTCATATGCAGATGCAGGAGGGACAGATGGTGCTGATGGTTCTACTTGGCCATATGCGGCGGAATAGTAGGATGGATTAAGAGTGTCGATAGGCTTCGGCGGAGGCTGGCCATAGCCTGAGGCCATCTGATGCTGATCATTCAGCTGGTAATAAGGTGGCTGGGAGGACGGGGGCTGATAAGGAACCTGTGAATCATAAGGCAGGAAAGAAGGAGCCACAGTCGACTACAGAGGCGCGATAGGTTGTTGATTGAAAGACGATTGCGAATCTAGGGTAGGCGGCGGCGGTGGAGCGTAAGAGGGAGCCGTGGGATGTACGGCGTTAGAATTTTGAGGGTAGACAGGATAATTTGGCGGGTAAATGGAGTAATCGGAGGTAAAAAGTGGTGCCGACGCGTTAGGCGGTTGATAAAATTCGGTGGGTGTAGGGTTTAAATTGGGGTTTAAAGGGTGTGGTTATTGATAATCGGAGCTAAAATCTCCTGGGTGCATTGCTGATCTATGAATCTTCTCTGTGTTATGGTCGGAGAAGAAGAAGAACGACAAGAAGAGGAGGATTTGGGAATGGACGAGCGAGGGGAGAAATTGAGAATGGATGCACAAGGGTTAGGGATTGGAAAATATAAATTGGGAGTTGAAGCACGTGAAGGGCATATGATTAACTTACTGAATGAGTTGGAGCAGGCTGAATAGATTCAGGAAGAGTTGGAGCCGTCCGAGTCAGAAGGCCAATACCTACAGAAGAAAGGAAAGGATAAGTAGAGTTGTTAGAATATGTTATAAAGGATAGCCACCTGGCATTATTAGAATTACCGTCAACCATTGTAACTAAATAAGACCTGACTTGAGGCATTTTCTTCCTCATGCAATGAATGAGTGAATGTTTCCTTCTCTCAATTCTCTCATTCTTTTCTCGAACCTCAATATATTTCTCTTATTCCATAACAAATTGGTATCAGGAGCCTTAATTCCTGGCAAATTACAGACTGAATATGCAAAAGAAGAACCACACCATGGTAGAATCTACTGATCTCTCTACCATCAAAAAACAGATTGAGGACTTAAAGAAAACAATGCAAAAAGCAAATAAGGAAACCAACCCTCCCAAGTGGTGGGAGGCACAAAATAAACGTATCAGTTCGTTAGAGTCTAGGATGACAACGACTCAAAGCTACATGGAGCAGATATTGGGGATTTTGACATGGAGGACGGATGAGCAAGTCCAAAACAGCCCTGGAATTGAGCATATGTTACATATGGCAATAGAAGATACAAATGATAGGTAACAAGTGTTCGATAAATTGCCAAAACCAAAGGTAGATGTACCAGTGCAGCAGAGCTACCTGTGGTACAGTTCAAGCAGTGGTGATTCTGATTCCCAGGTCACCAGACTCTACAAAGACAAAGAGCAACCTGTAGCAGGAAATTACTATCCAATTAACCTTGGAATTTATACGGTGGATAAGAAATTTGAACTATCCGTGTTGGTTGATCGTGCCACAGGAGGATCAAGTATTAAAGATGGAGAAATAGAACTCATGGTTCACAGGCGAATGGTTGTTGATGATTCCAAAGGAGTAGGCGAAGTCCTTGACAAAAGTGTCTCTACGGGAACCACAAGCGAGGTACTTGATTTTCAATATGATGAAACAGTGAGTGTAGGTTATTTCAATGCCATTGAGACTATAAAGAACCATGCGGAAGATGATGACCCTTACAAGTTTAGATTATTGTTAATGGGAATTAATCTTAAAGATGCGCTAGTAGAGGTCAAGAATATAATTGGAAAGGGCAGTGGTTTTGTTGCTGTGGAGATTCCATTTACTTTTCATGCCAAATGTATTTTGGAAATTTCGTGGGAAGAAGCCCACCAGCTTGGCCATAACATATTGATCCTTGGGCATACTATGGTTATGAACACTTTATAGGGTGAATGGGTCCCTGTTGTTATTGATTACTGGATTCCATGTGAATCACTTGGCGAACCAATATTTGCGACCAGTAAGAAGGCTAATGAATTATGGGTTTCTATATTGGAGAAGGTATATGCAAAATTGTATAGTTCTTATGAGGCACTAGAAGGTGGGCTTGTTCAGGATGCACTTGTTGATCTTACTGGAGGTGTTGCTGAGGAGATCGACATGAGAAGTTCCCAGGCCCAGTTAGATCTTGCCAGTGGTAGATTATGGTCTCAGTTGTTGCGATTTAAACAAGAAGGATTTCTTCTTGGTGATGGAAGTCCATCAAGCTCTGATGTGAAGGTTTTTTCCAGTGGCATTGTACAAGGACATGTGTACTCGTTATTGCAGGTAAGAGAGGTGGATGGACACAAGCTTATTCAAATTCGAAACCCTTACGCTAATGAAGTTGAATAGAATGGTCTCTGGTCTGATTCATCTTCGGAATGGACGGATAGGATGAGGTACAAGTTGAAGCATGTTCCTCAGTCAAAAGATGGTATATTCTGGATGTCATGGCAAGACTTCCAAATTCACTTCAGGTCAATATATGTATGTCGGGTCTATCCTCCTGAGATGCAATATTATGTCCATGGACAATGGCGTGGTTACAGTGCTGGTGACTGTCAATATTATAATTCGTGGCATCAAAATTCCCAGTTCTGATTGAGGGAAATTGGTCCATATGCTTCTTATCCGATTCATGTGTTCATCACCTTAACTCAGGGTGTTAGCATTTTGGAATTTTTGAATGAAAAGATAAGTAAGCTACTCTCTGGTGATGACACTAAGGCAGTCCAGAAAATTGTTATCTCTATCAGGCATATGTGTGTGAAAGAAACTTCTGCTTCTAACATGAAAATTGCGCTTGATTTGATTTTTAGCCTTTGTTGTTCAAAGGTTGAGGATATTTTAATTGCAGCTGAAGAAGCTCTATAATTTCTCTGGGTTGGTGTTCCCGTAACTTCTGATGTGATTCTCAAGACCAACTTTACTTCACTTTCCATGCCTTCAACTTTTCTTTTGGGTGACACATAAATGAAGAAAAACCTGGTTGATGCACTTGTTACCACTTTGACTGGTTATGGAAAGAGGAAAAAAGCGATCAAGTTGGTTGAAGACTCGGAGGTATTTCAAGAGGTCACTATTGGTGAAAGCCTTAGTGGGGGGAAACTTAGCACTTACAAGGAGCTTTGTAATCTTGCAAATGAGATGGGACAACAAGATTTAATTTATAAATTTATGGATATGGCTAATTATCAAGCCTCACTAAATTCCAAGAGAGGTGTTGCTTTTGGATTTTCTAAGATAGCCAAGCAAGCCGGTGATGCTCTTCAACCACATTTAAGAGTATTGATTCCAAGGCTTGCTCGTTACCAATATGACCCTGATAAAAATGTGCAGGATGCTATGACACATTTATGGAAATCACTAGTGGCTGATCTTAAGAGAACTATTGATAAAAATATGGAATTTATTTTTGATGATCTTCTAATACAATGTGGATCCATACTTTGGCGTTCTCGTGAGGAATTGTGCCTTGCCCTTGCAGATATTATCCAAGGTCAAAAATTTGATCAGGTTGTGAAGTATTTGAAGAAAATATGGGTGGTTGCTTTTCATGCTATGGATGACATCAAAGAAACTGTGCGAAATGCTAGTGACAAACTATGTTGTGCTGGAGCCTCACTAACAATAAGGCTCTGTGATGTGTCCCTTACTAAAGCATCAGATGCAAGCCAATCGATGGAAATTGTTCTTCCCATTTTGCTTGCAGAAGACATATTGAGTAAAGTTGACAGTATCAGGAAGGCACTATGGGAGTTGTTAGCTTCAATTATAAAAAGGAAAAACCATGGGCAGTCTATGGTTCACTTCATTCTCAAACCCAAGGAAAACATGAATCAAAGGTTAAAGGCATGGGGTGTGAAGGCACAAAGCAAAATGGAAATTCATAGAAATTTGAAGGTCGAGGACCGAGTTTACTTGAAATTCCAGTCTTACCATCAAACCTCACTTGCTCTTCGAAAGGGATTAAAGCTGGCAGCAAGGTTCTATGGTTCTGTAGGGATCAACAAACGTAGGGAGCGGGAGCACAATCAGATACCGTGGATGAAATTAGAACTGAAAAATGTTACGATGGTAAATTATATTATACTTTCAGCACAATTCTCAGATTTTGATCCTTGGGGACAAGGATCATCTCGTGGGACGGGTATTGTTATCGTCGGAGAATAAGAAGAACGGCGAGGAGATGAGGATTTGGGAATAGATGAGTGAGGGGAGAAATTGGGAATGGATGCGCAAGGGTTAGGAATTGGAAAATGTAAATTGGGAATTGAAGCACGTGAAGGGCATATGATTAACTTACCGGATGAGTTGGAGCAGGCTGAATAGATCCAGGAAGAGTTGGAGCAATCCGAGTCAGAAGGCCAATACCTGCAGAAGAAAAGAATGGATAAGTAGAGTTGTTAGAATCTGTTATAAAGGAAAGCCACCTGGCATTATTAGAATTACCGTACAACCATTGTAACTAAATAAGACCTGACTTGAGGCATTTTCTTCCTCATGCAATAAATGAATGATTGTTTCCTTCTCTCAATTCTCTCATTCTTTTCTCGAACCTCAATCTATTTCTCTTATTCCATAACACTCTGTTTTGCCGATGGAGAATTTGCCAAGATTGTAAATCAATTCTTTTTGAATCGCATTTTGTGGTGGTGCAAAGTCGAGTCGACGGGAACTCAAGAGGGAAGGAAACTGGGAAAATTATATGAGAAATTCAATGTTTTGATAAATTGGTTGATGGACGAGTGGCCCGATTTTATATGTGTGCAGCGCGAAATTTCAAAGGACAGATGATCATCCGTTGGATTATAAGATTCCTGGCAAATTGTATATCTCACAGTTGATGGCGAATATTGTTGGGCCGTTCGAGCCTCTTGATAGGGGTGTTCAAAATTCGGTTTTAACCGAATTAACCGACTGAACCGAATTAGTTCGGTTATTTCGGTCGGCTACCAAATTAATTCGGTCGGGGAACGGTTAAGGATTTTTTTGGAATTCGGTTAACGGTTAATTCGATTCGAAATCGGTTAATTAACCGAATTAACCTTTAAATATAATTATATTAAGAGGCTCAATCTATTTAAAATCCATTTAAACCCCAAATCAATATTAATTAATTAAAATAATATCAAAACTAAATACAAAATGTTTGAATCAAATTAATTAGATATTATTTATAATTAGATATTATTTAAATTAATTGTAAATTGTTTTTTTTAATTAAAAAATATTAAATTCTAAAATTCTAAAAAAATTTGGTTAATTCAAAAATTAACCGAAATTTATTCGGTTTGGTTAATATTTTCGAAAAAAAGTTCGGTTCGATTAACGATTAAAGAAAAAAAAAGTTCGGTTAATTCAAAAATGATAGTTCGGTCGGTTCGGCCACCAAATTAACCGAATGAACACCCCTACCTCTTGAAAGCATCTAAAACTGAATAACTAACACTCTACGCAATGTTTTATCTTGTAAATAAATTATTAATTAATGCAAACAAAATACAACTCTATTGGAAAAAATAATTTTTTAAAAAATTTAAATTATTTAAATCAAATTATTTGATTTAATAAAAACTTAAATTTTATATTTTATTTAAAAAATTATTTTTCAAAATTTTGAAAATCAAAAAATTAAAAATTAAAATAGCATCATTATAATATTTAATAAAATTATTTAATTATTTTACAATTTGATTTTTGATCTGTTGTTTCTTCAAATTTCCCTTTGTTTTAATTTCATTTTTATCAAATTTGAAACACATACTTAAATAATTTCATTTTTTGTAATTTAGACTCTCAATTTTATATAATTTTTCTATTTTTTTATTTTCTATTTAATTTTTTTTACGTTTGAATCACCTATTTATTTATCACTATAAAATACCTACATAACTTTAAATTCTATTTTAACAACAAAATTTCTCCTTTTTAAAAAAATAAAATAACCTCTTAACCTTTTGTTTTATTTATTATATTCATTCAATTATATTTTTTATAAACTACTTTTTACTAATTTATATTTTTGTTAATATTTTTTTAAATATTTTAATATATATATTTGTATCATGTAAATTTGTAAAAAACAAGAATCCATTTATCTTAGTGGTTAAATGAATGATCGTTATTCTTAATGGTCACGAGTTCGAGTATCAACAACTGCAATAGAATGATTGAGCGTTTATTGTCAAATAATTGAAATATTTAAAACATATACTACTTTATAACCTTTAACTTAATAAAAAATGTATATATATATATATATATATATATATATATATATATATATATATATATATATATATACTACTGGAGAATAGTCAAATACAACAATGTTGAGGCAAAAGGGCTAAGAAACATAGCCTGGAGGTAGGGCCGTAAACGAGCCGTGTTGAGCTCGAGTATTGTTGAGCTCAACTCGAACTCGAAAAGTTTAAAATTAGGCTCGACTCAAGTCGAAAACTCGTGAGCTAAAAATTATCAAGCTCAGCTCGAACTCGAAATATAATATTGAAACTCGACTCGAACTCAAAAATATTTCAGGAGCTCGATTGAAGCTCGAGACTCGAGCTCGATTAAAGCTAGATTTTGAACTCGATTCAAGCTCGAATTTGAACCTACAAAAATCTTATATTACATTTAAAAATATATTTTTTAAAATTTTATAATTATCAATAATGTATTTTTAATAATGTAATTTTAAAAAATCTAAAATTATAATATAACATATTTTTCGAGTAGCTCGCGAGCTTTTCGAGTCGAGTATTAAGTAGTTCGTTTTAGCTCATTTAGAATTCGAGTCAAGTTCATTCGATTCGAGTGTTGATCGAGCTTTAAACGAGTCGATATCGAGTAACTCGCGATCTTTCTCGTCTCATTTACAACCCTAGCTGGAGGGATTTATTTTAACAACAGAAAAGAAACCCGGCTTGTCAACTTTATTGAGCTTGTTTTGTTTGGAGCAGGGGTGAGCATTCCATTGAATGAAGTCAAAAAAAATTAGAGCTGATAAGTCGTATTTTACAATCGAATTTAACTTATTCTTTTCGAATCAAGTCAAGTTTAAGAAATTTGAGTCGAGTTATTCGAGTTTCTATACTAATTTTAGTACAATTATTTATAGTTTTATGATAAGGATTGCCCCGATTTTTTAATTTTCTCTAACCATATATATATATATAATATCAAACACAATCTAAAATTATAAAATATATTCATAATATTATATTTTAAATAAAGTATTTTGAGGTAAAATATTGATAATAGTATAAAGGAGTTAGAGAATTGATAGAAATAAAGAATTTGTAAAAAAAATTGCAGTTAAAAGACTAAATTGAATAAAATACAAAGTTAATGGACAAAATAAAAAAAGAGTACATTTTTAGTAAAAAAATAAGAATTGAAGTTACATAGGTATTTTATAGTGGCATATGAGCATGTTGCAAAAAAATATATTTAAAATAAATGTTGAATTGAAGAAATAAAAAATTATAAAAAATCGAGAGACTAAATTGAAAAATAGAAAACCTATTATAAGAAAAATGAATTGGAAGTATATATGTATTATACTATACTTTTATGTGCACGTGGTTCAAATTTGATAAAAATAAATTTAATATGAAGAAAGAATTGAAAGAATAGTGAAATAATGATTAAATCATAACAATGACAAAGTATTTTAGTCAAATATTCAGTTCTTTGAGTAATTTGAAATTTTCAAATTACAACTCGATTCGAACTAAAAAATTAAATCAATAATTTAAGTTAACTTGAAAAATTAAAATAAAAAAAATTAAAAAAAATTTAAATCGAGTCAAGTTATGGTGGTAAAAAAATATTACTCGATCTAGTTTCCAAATCGATTTCTGTTGGTAGGTTGTCCTTTGGTTCTAACATGGCAGCTTTCTATTGCTCACTCATTCCCTTGGATTTTCCAGCTGGAGCTCCTTCTTTCCCTCGCATAACAAATTATTTATGGCAAGGATTTGTTCTTATTTTTTAATTTTCTCTAATCATATATATATATATATATATATATATATATCATATTCATTTCACATTATAATGATATTTACAATATTATATTTAAAAAAAAGGTATTTTGAAGATGAAATATTGATAAGAGTATAAAGAAGTTAGGAAATCGATGGGAATAAAAAATTTGTAAAAAACTGCAATTAAAAGATCGAATCGAAAGTTAAGGGACTAAATAAAAAAAAGTGCATTTTTAGTTACAAAAAAATTGAAGTTACATAGATATTCTATAGTGGTATATGAGCATGTGGTTCAAATTTTGTAAAAACAATACTTAAAATAAATGTTGAATTGAAGAAATAAAAAATTATGAAAAATTGAGGGACTAAATTGAAAAATAGAAAACTTGTTATAAGAAAGAGAAATTGAAAATACATATGTATTGTATGATGGTTTAGGAGTATATGGTTCAAACTTGATAAAAATGAACTTAAAATGAAAGAAGAATGGAATGAATAATGAAATCAGGATTAGATTAGAAAATTGTCAAAATACTTAGTAAAATATTCAGTTTTTGAGTAATTTAAAATTTATAAATTATAATTCGACTCGAACTCAAAAACCAAATCAATAATTCAAATTAACTCAAATAACATAAATAATAAAAAAATTAAAAATCGATTTTTTAAGTGAGTCAAGTTTGGGTGGTAAAAAAAATTTCGATCTCTTTCTTCTAGCGTTTTTACCGAAATATCGCTCTTATACCCAATAATTATCTTTCAGGCACCCTCTCCCCAAATATTATCGATTCAACACTTTCTGACACAGTGGCAATAAAGCGCAGATCGTCATCCGTGCCTTTACGGGGTTCTGTCTGAGCTGGTTCGACGTAAAGGGAAGGCACGGATCATGATCAACGCCTTCTATTATGCACGTTGAATTATTGGTACTCAATTATTGCCTGAGCTTGAAAACTTGGCTTTTAAACGTTTCTCTTCCTTATAAATAACAACCCCTCTGAATGCAAACATCACTACACCAAAACTACTTCTTATTCTCATTTTTATCAATTCTTTCTATCAAGTTAAGTAGATTTTGTTATTATTTTTATAAGGTACAATTATTTTTTATTATATTATATTTATTTTATATTTAATTATTTGAACAAAATTTATTGTACTAATTATTTATATTATTTTTTGCGATTGTAAAATTGGAAAGCGAGATCATACCTCGAAACATTTTGTCGATACGGTAACAATATGAAATTGTGTTATTTAAATTATTGTGAATTTTTTTATATTAGTTTATATTTTAATTTATATACTATTTATTTAATTATGCATATTTCAACTATTGTTTTTGCGGATATAAGACTCTCAATCTTTCAAACTCTCAAAATTATGTGTATTTCATATATTGTTTACTATGATGGAGAAATTCGAGAATATGAAATCGGCGTCGTCTTCGCATCAAATCATTTTGTAAGAATATCATTCAAGAGAAACATCACTCTTGAAAAAATGATCACTCAAATTTCAATGAATGTTTATGTTGGAAGCACTAGAAGATTGTCTTCCCTTTAGTACATATTTCCAACCGCAATATTTCCGTTAACTTATACATCGTTTGAACTCTCCAAGGATGACGATGTTGGTTGATTCTCAAAATTAATATTCAGACATCGATACACAGATGTATGCGATATTTGTTAAAGTGTATGCGGTTCGTGGTATGTCATTATGCTCTCACTATGGGTTGGCTCAACAAACTAATCAAGTTGACAACCCAACTCAAGTAATATGTAATGATTTTAACTCGCTAATGGGAAATCCACATAATGGTGTCATCTCATCATATTCAATGGGAGACATTCTTCAACAACTTATTATAATATGTACCGAGATGGCTCCACAAACAATCCGTATGACAACATTGCTTCTAGTTCAAGGGAAATGCATTCATCTACCAATTTCTTTGACCTGAATACGAAGATGCCCTCGACGCAACAATTTGTGCAGTACCCATTTGACACGATGCCTTCAAGTACCAGGGAGAGACATTCAACTCCGAGCTTTTTCGACCTCAATATCAGGATGCCTTCAAGTTCAAGGGGAAGACATTCAAACACCAGCTCGTTCGACCTAAATGTCGACATCATGGAGGAACCCTCATCTCAACCAAAAGAACATCTTCGTGAGTCATGTGTGGATGATGTTGAGACTGGACTATTCATTCAACTAGAATCACCGCAGTTCAATATAAACTATGATGATGATGATGTAGATGAAATTCCCACAAATACAGTACACACTGAACCTCCAGCATACATGTATGAAGCTAACTATAATGCAATGCACGGGCCAGAATTTGCAGATATGCCTAATATTGATGACTACGAATTTGACTTATCAGTAAATTATGGTGAGTTATATAAAGTAATTGAGTTTCCATCCAAAGAAAAAGTAATGATGGCAATTAAGAATTACAACATTTGTAATTCTATTCGGTCCAGAGTCAACTGTTCCACCACAAAAAATTATGTATGTTATTGTGTCCAATGTGATAACGAATTCAACAGGATGGTTCGTGTATTGAAGAGGAAGAGGAAAAACAATATATGAGAACTAACAATATACAACGGTCCTCACACATACTGTGTTGGAGGGATCAACCAGGATCATCCCAACTTGGACTCCGATATTATCTACCAAGCCATCATGCCCATGGTCAAAGCAAGCTCTCATATAGTTATTTTGGTGTTGATTTCAGCTATACAATCATAATATGGGTACACCGTTTCATATAGGAAAATATGAAAGGTAAAGCAGAATGCTATTAAAAAACTTCACGACGAGTATGATGCATCTTACAATGAACTACCAAGTTGGTTTAGGGCAGTGTGTAGATTGAATCATGGGTCAATTATTGACTTCAGAACTTGTCATGCATACCACAATGATCGAGTGATTCGCAATCGATACCAATTCTACCATCTTTTTTGGACTTACGTCCATATTGTATTAATGCTGTGAAATACTGCAAGCCCATGGTCCAAATTAATGGGACATTCATGTACGGAAAATACAAGCAAGTTTTACTATTGTCAGTAGTCTAAGATGGTAATCGCAACGTTCTTTCAGTTGCTTTTGCCCTTGTTGAAGGAGAAAATATATATTCTTGGGCTTTTTTCCTCAGGAACTTACGCTTACATGTTGTAATGAGGGGAAAAATTTATGTCATTTCAGATCGCGGGGTTCGGTTCAAAGCAACAATGGATTATTTAGGTCCAATGTGGCAACCACCCTATGTCTAACATCAGTACTGTATCTGACGCATTGCTACTAACTATCATGGAAAGTTCAAGAAGAATAATGAGGGCCTATTACTTTTGCGCATAAGTATGTCAAAATGCCTAATTTTAGTTCTCAATCATTTTTATTTTTTATGGAAATTTAATAGTAAGTTTTACATTTGACGCTCATATTACGAACTATTACTTGAAACATTTGAGTCCATGCTTCAAGATTTGCAAGGAAATAACGAGGAAGGATACAATTACATCAGCCTCGTCAACAAAGAAATGTGGACAAATGCATATGATGGTGGATATCGATATGGACATATGACGACCAACTTGGTTGAGGCTACATTTACCAGCAATGGCTTTGGTTAAAACGACCTATTTTCGTTTTGGAGCACTTTTTGCCAAGCTTGGGGGACAAGCTCAAACTTGAATGCAAAACTGTTATGTCTATCACTTAAGATTAGTTACAGATCTAAAAAAAAAGAATTGATGCATCAAATGGAATATTTGTATCAATTTTCTCTAGAACCCATGAATTACTTCGTGTTACAGAGATACAGTGTCATCTTCAAGGGATTCAAGCTAACTCATTTAGAGTTAATCTACACGACATGTGGTGTGACTGTGGGTTTTTTCAAGCTCTGAAGTATCCATACTCCTATGTCATAACAGCTTGCTCTCATACCTTACAAGACTATAATCGTTTTGTGGATCCCGTATACCGACTTTCAGAAGTATTTAAGGTATATGAATTTGAGACCCCCCCATAGGTAATGAGAAAGACTCTGATGAGGTTAAGAATTAGCTTCCGATTATACCATATTCGTCTTTATTAAGGGAGTCCAGTCATCCAAAATTCATTCGAATTCATTGTGATATGTATATATGGGAGACGTCTAACGAAAACAAAAGATGTAGGCATTGTAGGAACCTAGGACACAATAGGATAAAAATGTCAATCTCTTTTGTCATCAAGTAACCATTGATGATGTGATGATGTAATAGTTCTTTATGAAATCTAAGTTTGTGTTATTTAATTAAAATTCACTTCCAATTAATGTCATTTTAAAATCACCGAGTAATGGGCTACTCAAGTGAAAATTAAATAAAAAAATTACAAACTAAATATAAGAAAACGATACAATTCAAACAATAAAAATAACTAAATAGAAACATTAAATACAGACGATACAATTCGAACAATTAAATAATAAAACATTAACAAACAAAAAAAGTAAAAATTCCATAATTAAATAAAAACTTTACAATTGCTGGTAAACAAACAAAATTAAATAAAAATATTACAAACTAAACAATTCTATTGATGTATACGTCTTGAATGTGTTCCGTAAGGTGGTGGTTGTCTGTTTCGATGAGGATTTTTTCGTATAACTTGTTCTTCCTCCTCACTCTTACTCTCACTCCCACTCCCACTCTCACTCTCATCATCGCCATCATCATTAGGAGCAACCATATTTTGTTGACGAGAGACGGATGACGATGTAGAACCTTCATAGAATAAGGACCCTGGAGATGTATGGCTGAATACCCACCGCTCATAGAAAACTGTGAAAACTACAAAAACACTAACATCAATGAGTGCAAAAACTGCGCTGGATGTGTCTGTGTATGTGGTACACCTTTACCCGCCAAATAAACAACATATGTACCCCATGTTAGATCTACAAGCATGGAAGTATAATATTCGCCAGGAGGGGTCATAAAACCCTACGACGGTGATATCTGAACTAGTTGCAGTGTCATTTGATATGGAAGCGGTGACATCTAACCCGACTGCAGTGTCATATAAAATGATTGTGGAATATACACCGATGTAGACGGTGACTGCTGTGATGGTTCCAGTGCTACAACTGAGGACGATCTGGAAGTGCTTGCTCTCCGTCCATGAGTCGGGGGATGATGATATTATGACGGTAGTTGTCTTTGTCGATACCGATGAATGCCCCCGCCTCGTGTTTCCTCGAAAAGTATGAGTGATTTCCCGTTCGTGTTAAACCACTCATAATAATTATCTACAATCGAATAATGATCCACATAAATGGGTTCTGTACGGGGAATGTGTCCACGTCGATCCTCCTATATCATTACCCACTTGATGTGCTTCAGCAGCCAATCAACTTATTTTTTGCACCATCTATCGATGATATGCATATCATCGAGATTCTTAGGTTATTTCGGAATAGATTTTACGAAAGCAAAATAATAGAGCACACGATCAGTAGGATGTCGCTCGACTATACCATAACATATCAGAGGGTCCACTGTCATTCAGACATCTAATAGACCTCTCAAGTGATGTGGGATGCAAATCCTCATTTCTTCAGTATAATAAGAAGCCCATTGAAACTAAAACAAATACATATAATTATTATCAAAATAATATTCTAATTATATAACGATAATTAAAAATAGATAATAATATTTAAATGCATACCTTTGTACTAGCTTTCTAATCAATGAGTAGCCTAATTTCTTCCAATTCATCGGGTAAATCCCGATGATCTTTTCTTGCACTTGACCACCTATTCAATAAAATAATTGGGAAGAGGGTGCTAGATTGGTAATATTTGGAGATAGAGTATCTGACAAGTAATTATTGAGTCTAATGGTTATATTTCGATAAAAATGCCTTTTTCTTCCTCACAAGGAAACAAACAATAAGATAAAGAGATTTATCCATAACTTTAGATTCAAGGTTTTTTTCCCAGTCTTTCATTTTGCCACTCTTTTTACATCTCATGTCATTTCAATGGATCAGGATCATACATTGGATGAAATAAAAATTGGAATCAATTAAGATGACGATGAGAGAGTTCTATTGGTGTTTTTACCCAAATTTTCACCAATATATTATAATATTATTTGTTATACATTGTTTCTTAAATTTTACCGATCTAACACCTTTTATAATAAGATACGTTACATGAAACGCCCCTGAAGTGTGCCTTCCAGGAGAAATGTTTACAGTCACCACGTGGGAAGACGCGTTTTAAGGGGCATAATTTTCAGAGTTTTCTTGCCACATCAGATTATTCCCTAAAAGCATTTAAAAAATATGCTTTAAAAAATAAAAAATAAAATTATAGGGACCAACATCATAATTTAATACATATTAATTTCATGAGTTGAAGAGCTTAATGAGGTTAGTTTATATAGCTATATTGAAGTGTTTATGTTATGTTTATTGATAATGTGAAATAAAAGCTAAAAGATGTATTCCTTAACTTTTTTATCTCTGTATCTAATGAATCTACTTATAAATTATTGTTAAATTTATATTATGTTAATATTTATTATTAAGGTTTATATTAATTAAGATTATATATTTTTTATATGTACTAGATACTATTATCAGTCCATCTAATTTAGAAATATCAATTTTGCTTCTAAAATTACAAACAAGTTAGATCACACTTACATAATCTCAGTAGGGGTCTATAAAATTGCATAGTTATGGTAGTCTTGTGTAGGATCAAACCATAAATGAATTTTCATTTCCTCACATCTTAAATTATATAAACCTCACATCTTACATGTTCATGGCACCAAACAATATATATTTTTATATTTTTATATTATATTCAACTTAGATCTAATTAATCATATTTAATAAATAATACATTTATATGTCAAGGAAATATTTTAAATTTGTGTTACATAAATTTTTTGAATTCATAAATAAAAAATAAGTATTTAAATATATTAACATATAAAAAATATATAATCTTAATTAATAAACCTTAATAATAAATATTAACCTAATGTAATTTAACAATAGTGTACAAGTAGATTCAGATAAAAAAGTTAAGGAATAAACCTTTTAGTATTTATCTCACATTATCAAGAAACATAACATAAACACTCCAATATGTCTATATAAAATAACCACGTTATACTCTTCAACTCATGAAACTAATATGTATTAAATTATGATATTAATCCCTATAATTTTTTTTCAAGTTTTTTAAATATATATTTTTTAATATGCTTTTAGAGAACCTGATGTGACAAGAAAAACCTAGAAAACGTGCCTCTTGAAATGTGTCTTCCCACTTCATGCCATGTCAACATTTATCATCGAAGACGTGCTTCAGAAATGTGTTTTCACTCTATGACACACTTTTGAGTCATTTTTGTAAAGGGTGTTAGATCAAAAAGACAAATAATTAAAAAACTAACCCTCGGTTGTTGATTTTCCATTTCTGACCGTGAATGGTTGTGAGGGTTGCTCTAAGAGATGGAGATAGACGGATTTCGTCGGAAATGGGGATGGATTTTATCGGAGATGGGGATGGATGTCGCCGTAGAGAGTGAGAGATAAGACTGAGTTGTGCTTTAGGGTTTTAGGTTAGAGATGATTTGCGATAATATTGCTTACATTTGTATTGCGAAATTAATATTGTGTTTCGCATAAAAACATTTAACTTTCGCGTTGCGAATTTAACTATCGCATTGCGAATTTGAATTCTGTATTGCGATTTACAAATTCGCGTTGCGAAATTGACTTTCGCGTTGCGAATTTGGAAAATCGCAATGCGATTTACATATTCGCGTTGCGAAATTGGAACTGAGTTACGAAATTGGAATTCGCGTTGCGAATTTGTTGGTCATTTTGAAAAATCCAAAAAAAGTTAGTTAAATTCGTATATTATAAGGCATTTTTAGTCCCTGAGGTTATTTTCTCTTTAAATAAAGAGAAAATAACCTCAGTGACAAAAAATGCCTTATAATATACGATTTTAACCAACTTTTTTTGGATTTGCCAAAATGACCAACAAAATCGCAATGCGAAATAAAAATCGCAACGCGATCTCCAGAATCGCAAATCAGTTCCCAGAATCGCAATACGATAGTATAAATTCGCATTGCAATTTTCCAGAATCGCAACGCGAACATATAAATCGCAACGCGATTCTGACTATCGCAACACGTATCCGTAAATCGCAACGAGAATACGTAAATCGCAACGCGTATCTGTAAATCGCAACGAGAATACGTAAATCGCAGTGCGTATCCGTAAATCGCAACGACAATACGTAAAATCGCAACGCGTATCCGTAAATCGCAACGCGATTTTTAAAGCGCCATTATAATCGCTACGTGTATTTTATTTTCAAATTCCAAACACGAATATTAATTATCGGAACACTGAACCGTCCACAGTATATCCCGTAATCGCAACTCATAACCTAAAACCTAAAAAAATCACAACTCAGTCTCATCTCCATCTCTCACTCTCTACGGCGAAATCCGTCCCCATCTCCGAAGATTTCAGTCCCCATCTCCGGCGAAATCCCTCACAACCATTCACGGTCAGAAATCCCTCACAATCATTCAGAAATGGAAAATCAACCTTCGATGGTTAGTTTTTTTAATTATTTTTATTTTGAAATTTTTGCATTATTTTAGGTTTTTCATATTGAAATTGATGATAAGTTTACTGGTAATTTCAATAATAGACTAACCATTTCACTTAGATTTCTTATTAAATTCATTCGATTGCTGCCAATACTGTTAAATTGTTTAGTCTTTAACCCTGTGAAGTTAGTATTTGTCTTTGTTTTGTCTTTTGGTTGAAGTAATGCAATCCATTAAAGTTTCAATTTGCAGAAGAAGAATAGTTTCTAAACTTAAAATTGCAACATGAAAATGAAAATCGCAACACGAAAAGGACTATCGCAACGAGAGAAATGAAAATCGCAACGAGAGAATCGCAACGCGAAACCAAAATCGCATTGCGATTTTCATTTCGCGTTGCGATTCTCTTGTTGCGATTTTCATTTATCGTTGCGATTCTCTCGTTGCGATAGTCATTTCCGCGTTGCGATTTTCATTCTCTCGTTGCGATTTTCATTTCAACCAAAAGACAAAACAGTGCTGCAAATTTTAGTTTCAAGAATAAACTACTACTCTTTATGTTTATTATTTTTAGTATATCTTCACAGTGTAGTTTTTGCTACATCTAACTTGGTATGTTTATTGTTTTTGTAGAAATTTTTTTCGGCTTCATTGACATTAAGGAATAAAGTTAGCCTAGCCACTACAATTGCTTCGAAGCTTTCACCTGCACAAAGAAAATTGTTTAAGGAAACCTGCTTCGGGCCTTGGTTGAGAGTACAACATCTGGGTGGAGATGCTAATTTGACCCATTTGTGGCTTCAGACCATGACTAGCGATCTACCCGAAAGTATACAACGTGGTGAGGAAGAGATATGATTTCATTTTCCACCGGCGTATACTTGTTTTGGGCGGAAGGAGTTCTGCTTAATCATTGGTCTACGATTCGGACACGATGATGTAGGCCGGTACACTCGTCATATCACCCGCCCATCATGGTTATCTCGGGTTTTTCCTGATGAGTCAATAGAGAAGCCGAACTTACACGTCGAAGACATGAAGAAATTGTTTAATAAGAAAGATGGTTTTACTCGGATGAATGACGTCGATGTTGTCCGAGTATGCCTTCTAGTACTTTTGTATGCCGGTTTTTTAGGCAGAGAGGCCAGACAACCTATTCCTCAGGAGCTAATATTATTGGTAGAGGACCTAAATGCAAGGAATCTGTTTCCGTGGTGTTCGTATATATAGAAAGCTACATGGACTAAGTTGTCGTCTGCCTTTGATGACCGCAAAAGTTTGCGTGGCGATGGGTCGAAATACACTTTGTCAGGCTTTGTTTGGGCCTTTAAGGTAAGAATTTCTATATAATGTTTTCAAAATTATAATTAATTATTTAACAATTACTAATGTTTGTTATTATATTGTTTGTAGATTTGGATATTCGAGGCTTTCCCCAGCATGCGGACATATGCATTAAAAACATCAAATGATATTCCTAGGGCTATTTCCTGGAAGAGGATTGGGAAGACTTAATACCATATGCGACAATAAATAATGTAACTTAACACAAATACTATCATATATAAACAAGTTATTAATAGTAGACGTTTAACTTTGTTTGAGTTTTTATATTTTTAGGAGGCCAACACTCCATTACAGAGACTGACACCCACGGAGGCTGAGCTTGCCACTGATTGGTGGCAAGCTAGTCAGCATTTTTTTTATGGCACGAATGATGAGCAACCTCCATTTCTTCCACTTCGAGAGCCATCACCTCACCCAGAGCCATCACCTGATCGACCCGACTATACACCTCTACAACGAGAGCCATCACCTATCCCGTCACATCATCGAGCCTCTTCTCCACCATCACCTCATGATAGGCGACCGGCAAAGATGCCACGACTTCTATCTCCCTGTTCTCCACCTCCACCTCTACGGGATGAGTCAAGGGAGTTACGTGATGAGGTCAATGCCTTGCGTGAGGAGATCGGTACTCTACGCGATAACGATGGTGTATGGCGTGTGGAGGTGTCTACTTTACGTCGTGAGGTTGCCGCTCTACGTGAGATGGTAGTATCGTTGCAGAATAAGGTTCATACTCTACGCAACGAGGTAAGTTTAAGATTTTTCATATTTAACTTGATGATAAATTTACTCGTAATTTCACTTAGATTAACCATTTCACTTAGATTGCTTAGTAAATTTATTCGGTTGCTGTCAATACTGCTAAACTGTTTATTCTTTAACACTGTGAAGTTAGTATTTGTCTTTTGTTTTGTGTTTTGGTTGAAGTAAATTTATTCGGTTGCTGTCAATTCTGCTAAACTGTGTATTCTTTAACACTGTGAAGTTAGTATTTGTCTTTGTTTTGTCTTTTGGTTGAAAGTAAATTTGTTCGGTTGCTACCAATTCTGCTAAATTGTATATTCTTTAACACTGTGAAGTTAGTATTTGTCTTTGTTTTGTCTTTTGGTTGAAAGTAAATTTGTTCGGTTGCTGCCAATTCTGCTAAACTGTGTATTCTTTAATACTCTGAAGTTAGTATTTGTCTTTGTTTTGTCTTTTGGTTGAAGTAATGCAATCCATTCAAGTTTCAATTTCCAGAAGAAGAAATAGTTTACTTTCGCAACACGAAACTTAAAATCACAACGTGAAAAATGACTATCGCAACGCGAAATGAAATTCGCAACGAGAGAATCGCAACGCGAAATGAAAATCGCAACACGAAATGAAAATCGCAACGCGAAACCAAAATCGCAACGCGAAACTATAATCGCGTTGCAATTTTCATTTCGCATTGCGATTCTCTCTTTGCGATTTTCATTTCGCGTTGCGATTCTCTCGTTGCGATTTTCATTTCGCGTTGCGATAGTCATTTTTCACGTTGCGATTTTAAGTTCCAGAAACTATTCTTCTTCTGCAAATTGAAACTTGAATGAATTGCATTACTTCAACCAATAGACAAAGACAAATACTAACTTGACAGTGTTGCAAGTTTGAAACATATTTGTCTTTGTTATCTGATGCATTTTGTGAACTATGATAGAATAATGACTTGTGTGAATACAATGCAAGTTTGAAACATATTTGTCTTTGTTTTCACTGTTTAAATATCATGTCTGTTTATTTACTGATTTTTGTATTTAATTATTTAGCGGCCCGATAAGGTGGATGCTTTACGTCGGGTTTTTCTTGCACGATGGAGTTCACGCATCAGACGGCGTGCACGTGCTATTAAGTCTCCGTACACCCCAATAGTGCAAAGACACCGCAAGAAGAAGCCCGACTCGCCTGTCATCCCTCAAGAGTTTACTCTTATCATTGAAGAGGCCCCTATCATTCCTCGAGAGTCCCCTCCTACCGTTCAAGAGGCCACAGTCATCGTTGAAGAGGTCCCTCCCACCATTCAAGAGCCCGATTCACATGGCGTCATATGTAAGATTCTTGAGAAACCCTCTGACATGCCGGACATGATGGATGAGAGTTGGCTCTCGTATGAGTTACCGGCCAGTACCATTCCGGTATCTGAAGTGGAGAGGAGACAACTACCGGACACAATTCTGGATAACATCCTTTGGGCTAAGACCGCAGTTGATTTTTATCTACATGAGCGGAGCCAGGGGTGTTTCACTGACATATGCAAGCTCAACGATGATATCTATTTGTTGCTTGATCGGTCTTGGTGGGGCGAATTATTAGGGGTCGAAGATAATGGCTATTTCGATGGAGGGGTAAGTCTTATATTTTTCTTATATTTCAATTTGATTATTTTTTTTAAATTTATGTAAGTCACTAATATATGTCTTTTTTTGTAAAACAACAAATCGATGCGTGGGTGTCACGTCTTCTAATAATTAGGAAACTTAAGAAAAATAAAAGAAATACATGATATACAATTATGCCGACGTCTTTTAACGCCGTTCACTTGAAGAATCAACGAGATGAATCATTTGCGTTGGGCAATGGACAAGCTAAACTTTATCCTGCATGGTGGGAGGTCGATAAGGTTAGTATTTATTTTAGATTGAGTTTAAAGGTATTCATAAATAAGTGCACAAATGAATGAATTATTACTTATGATTGCAGGTGTTTATCCCTGTTTTGGAAAGTAAACATTGGCTTCTCGTCGAGCTTCAGCTCCCATCCCTTAAGGCAATAGTATATGACAGCATGATAAATTACATATCATTGGCTGATTTAAGAGATATTATTAAGGGATGGAGCTCTCATTTGGCTAAATTCTTGGATGCAATAAATTATTGGACTCGTTCTGGAAACAAGAAGCCAAAGAAGCTCAATATTACAGTTAGAAGAGACGAGACCGCACCACAATAAACAAAGGAAGCCAGAGGGGATTGTGGTCCTCTCGTATGCATGTGCTTGGAGCGTTTGACGACAGGAAGTACACATTTTCTACCTCCCACCGATAGAGATAGAATTGCAGTAGGCTTGTGGTTTCGGCATTTTATGGCTAGATCGATATATGCGAGACGCTGCCTACATGCATCCGCGTTATGAAAGTGTCCATAAACAATTGGTAAGTTTATAGGCTTTTGGTTTGAAAATGTTTGGTTAAGTACCTAGAATTCAATAATTTGTTGTTTGTAGGTTTGAGATGTGTAAAAAGTGTTGTTTGAGCAAATGTTTGGTTTCTGCAGGTTAATCTCAGAAGTGAGCTGCGTGAAAATGATGTATGGCTGCAAAAGTTGATTCAATAGTAGATGAGGAAATAAGAATTATTGCTTATTTTTTTATTGTTTAATTGATTTGTAAAAGATGATTTGTAAAAGTTGATTTGTTTAATTGATGTGAACATAATTCTTATTTGTGCTTGTTTAATTGATTGAAATGTAATGGTTGATTTTGTTGATTTCAATCTGCATTATGTTGAAGGCAAAAATGACTATCGCAATGCGAAATGAAAATCGCAACGAGAGAATCGCAATGCGAAATTAAAATCGCAACGCGAAACTAAATTCGCGTTGCGATTTTCATTTCGCATTGCGATTCCCTAATTGCGATTTTCATTTCTCATTACGATTCTTTCGTTGCGATTTTCATTTCGCATTGCGATAGTCATTTCCGCGTTGCGATTTTCATTTCGCATTGCGATTCTCTCGTTGCGATAGTAATTTCCGCGTTGTGATAGACATTAAGATGATTGCGAACGTCATTTCCGTGTTGCGATAGTCAAATGAATGCCTAATAAGTGATAACAACTGAACAAATCATAGCAATTTTCAAACTCAAGTTACTAATACATGCCTAACTGAAAATGTTAAAAGTTCACACATAAAATCCACATAATACAACGTTTGCATTTAAAAATCACCTAAGTTAACAGTCTCAAAAGGTAAAGCCGGTTGTGATTGGGATTTTAAAGATGATTGCGATTTTGATTGCCTTTTGCTTGACACCATATGAGCTTTGGATTTTGATGAGGATCCATATTTTGGTAGAGGAAAAGATGATTGTGATGGCACTGGTGATCCATATGTCAACCTTGTATGACCACTTTCCTTGCACCGACTACATGTTGATCTCTTCTTCTCTTCACCCTTAGACGGTATGCGATCGTGACTTTTTGGTCGGCCAGGTAGCCTTCTGTCCATGGCTGGTGGCAAAACTGTTTGTAAGTCATCTGGTATGTCCCACTCAGAAGGATGTGGAATAGGGTAGACAATCTCGCCATAAGTCTGTTGATATACTTATGTAGTGTAGCAATCCATAGCGTATGCGCTTGAATCTTCTTGGTTTAGATGAAGAGAAACTTTTATAACATGGCCACACGGATAACCAGATGTTTGCCATTTCATACAACTACACGTCTTTGCATTTAGATCGACAAGCCCATTTAAGTTATTATCCAGTACTTCAAACAAAGTGTTTGAACATGGTTCAACTCTCCATGATGTTGACTTCACAACACGTTTCGTTATCTTTTTTTCTGTCCATGGTGTAACACGATGTTCCAATGTTCCTGTAAATTTAAATAAATAATACTTAGTAAAATATATGATAAGTTACGAATTTAAAGAAATAATACCTGCATGGTTTCTTTTCTTGTAGTACCACTGTTGAATACAGGCTCGAAAAAACTCCATTAACATAGTAATGGGTAATTTCTGGGAATGACGACTTAGAGCGTTGATTGATTCTGCACTATTAGACGTCATGAAACCATATCTTTCTCCAAGTTGATATACTCTTGACCATCTTTCAAACCCGACATCTTCTAGTGTTTGAGCACACTGAGGTAAAACACGTCTTAAACAGTTTATATGCTTATTAAAATCCACTTCCCGATAAGCTTTTACAGCATTCCAATATGTCCATTTGTGATTTTTTTATACCAACAAACATTGATTTTAGATTTCTATACAAATGAACACCACAAAGTCCATGAAAAGCATCTGGGAAACCCCTTCTAACAGCGTTGTCAATTGAGTTTGCCCTATCGGATATGATTATCAGATTGCTAATAGGACCTATGCAATCCCTAAGATGCCCCATAAACCATGTCCATGAATCAGAGGTTTCAGATTTGCCAACCCTGTAAGCTGTTGGTAGTATCCCATTGTTAGCATCTATGGCTACTGCTAATAAGTTTACTCCAAGGTATCGACCTTTTAAATGTGCTTCGTCAACTATAATAACTGGGCGCATGCAATTAATAAACGAACGAATCTACAAAATCATATACACAAGAAATATAATCATTTAAATGTGAAATGCATGTAACTAACAAAAAATGAGTCAACAAAATTATATTGATTTACTAACCGCAGCACCAATGGCGATAAACAGCAACTCAAAGCGTCCATCTTTATCTGTTTTGATATGAGTTACCGACCCAGGATTTTTCAGCTTTAAATTGTGACAATAAGCCGGCAGTTGGGCAAACGATGCTTCTGGCGACCCCCTCAACAATTCCAAGGCATAACATTTGGCTCTCCAAGCTTGAGAATATGAGATACTAATCTTGAACCGAGCATTCATGTCAGTCATAATTTCATGTCCCCGATATACCCTACCATTCAAAAACATTAACTCAGCCAGAAAACCACCCAACACCTTTTTGTTTGCCTGTCTATGGTGAGGAAAAACTTGGGTTCTTGAACATGTATGTTTATCAATAAAAGTCCTAACTTGAAACATTTCGCAATCTTTTATCCTCTTTGCAATCATACGCCACATACAGTTTTTTGTCAATCATACACCTTGTTTCGAAACGATCTTTTCTTGATTTGTTAACTTTTAGTTGATAGCCATCTTCCACACATTTCGTATACAAAGCTATCTTCAAGTCTTCCTTTGTATCAAAACAATCATCTTTCTTGATACGAATAATTTTTGTGTAACAATCAACTGCTATCTTTACCAACTCTTCTTCCGGTATCTGAAGTAATTCTGGCATATTTCAGTTATACTCCCGTGGCATTTTCTTCGGGGACTTTTCTTTGGGGATTTCTTCTTCTTCTTCTTCTTCAGTGTTATATGAATTACAGAATGGATGTTCAACATGTTCATTTACAGTCGTAACTTCCTCCTCATTATCATCAACAACATCTTCCTCGACAACGTCTGTTTCATCATCAAAATTCGGGTATTGACCAATATCAAAATCATTACACACAAGATCTGTTTCTTCTTCTGAAAAATCATCAAAATCCGAGTATTGACCAAGATCAAAGTCCGGGTATTGACCAAGATCAAATTTCGAATACTGACTAGTACTCACAATTTTTTCTGTTGGCTCATCATCGTCTAACTGGTCAATACGAAAACCGGAATTTGGTGCTGAAAGTTGATTGGGATTTGGATTAGGGAAAGGTTGTGGGTTTTGAGATTGTGTTTGGTATTGGAAATGTGGTGAAACAATATTTGCTTGGTGATGAAATTGTGGTGGAACCTTTAAATTTTGAGCACCATAAACTGGGGTTGAAAAACTTAGTTGATTATTACCCGCTACTGACCAAACTTCACTACTTCTAGGTTCAACAACATACAATGTAACATCATCACTTGAAACACTAATGTAAGCAATGAATCGTTCAACATCTTCATTGTCGGTTAACAAATAAACTTTACCATTTCTCTGATAAGATAGCCTAAATCCACTTAGGGGCTCTAAATTCAATTTATTTGCAACACATAACATTAGACTTTTATAAGTTAACTTTTTTAATGACAATTTTAGTTGAAGATTCATGGGTAAATGCATATATTGTAAAACACCATGAACATTCTCACATGACCCTCCAAAACACAAATCTATCTAAACATGATCAACATTAGATGATTTCATTATTGTAAATTAATTTACTAAACAAACTAGCTGCGAAACTAAAACCTGTTGCCGGATGGGGAAGTATGTCGTTGGATATAAGAACGGATGTCGCCGGAGAGAGTGATAGATGGAGATTAAATGAGTTGCGATTTAGGGATTTAGGTTATGAGTTGTTGCTGCTGCGTAGTTATATACCCAAAACATTTGTGTTGCGAAATTAAAACTTGTTGCGAATTCAGAAATCGAGTTGCGAATTTGAAATTCAGTATTGCGATAGTCAGAATCTCGTTGCGATTTACAGATTCGCATTGCGATTTACGTATTCGCATTGTGATTTACGTATTCGCATTGCGATTTATGGATACGCATTGCGATTTACGTATTCTCGTTGTGATTTACAGATACGCGTTGCGATTTACGTATTCTCGTTGCGATTTACGGATACCCATTGCGATTTTACGTATTGTCGTTGCGATTTACGGATACGCGTTGCGATTTTACAGATACTCGTTGCGATAGTCAGAATCGCGTTGCGATTTATATGTTCGCGTTGCGATTTTCATATTCGCGTTGCGATTCTGGAAAATTGCAATGCGAATTTGTACTATCGCATTGTGATTCTTCATAATCGCGTTGCGATTCTGGGAACTGATTTGCGATTCTGGAGATCGCGTTGCGATTTTTATTTCGCATTGCGATTTTGTTGGTCATTTTGACAAATCAAAAAAAATTGATTAAAATCGTATATTATAAGACATTTTTGGTCACTGAAGTTATTTTCTCTTAAATAAATTATACATAACAAATAATATTAAAATATTTGAGTCATTTTTGAGTAAAAATGCCTTATAGTTTCGTTCGCCAGCTGAACAAAAAGTACTGTTAAAACCTAAACAGAGCTGTCATCCATTTCTCGTGAATCGAAATCAATCTCATTAAAGAAATCTAAGCTTTTAAAACACTGTTTTTCTCTTTTCGGGAGCATTCCAAATCAGGAAGAGTAATTAACCCAGAAAAGGTAACTATAAACGAAAACACACGATGACAGTTCAAGTATGAACGAGTTTCTTTTTCCTTTGTTAAACTCAAAAGACCCTAATGCTCCCCTCCTTTACAGATTTACAGACATTACAAGAAACAAGCAATGGTTCGCAAGATTTGCACGAGCAAAGGTGTCTGCAAGGCAAAAAGACAACGCACGAGCTCCTGGAGTTGCAGTGTTTACAAGCCATCTTATTGTCCCTTTCTTCTTCTTCTTCTTCTTGTCGGTCTTTGTTGAACGAGCCACGGAAAATGGTTCCTTCATCTTCAGCTGAACTCCTTTCCATAACTAGTCTTTTGCTTAGATCCATAACCATTGATTCATTGGCTTCCGCAAGTCTTTGCCATGACTAGCTTTCCATTTCCACTCTTCTCAAGCGTTCTTCAAGCTCCATTCTTTTCTTTATGGCTCGTGCCAAGTCTTCTTCTCTTTGCTGCATCAAATACAAGGCCTTTGTTTCGATACTCTGAAGCAAGCCGCTTAACCTCTCATTCTGAGACGGGAAAAGAGAATTTTCAATAAAACTATATGATTCAGTTGACAAGCTGACATAAATGATGGATTAATTTCTTACATGTAACTGAAGAAAGAAATCAAGTTCCTTCCTTTGAATCTCTAGTTGAACATCTAATGGTTGAGAAACTGCCATGGAAGCGTTTTGTTGAAAAGGAAGCTCTTGGAGACTGAAACCAGTTTCAGATGAAGGAAGAATAGGCAAAGGCGAACCCGTGTTTTCGTCGCAAAACTGTGGTTGAGCGGCCATAATAACTATCGTCAGGCATTCATCTTTGTTTAACTGGAAATAAGCAGACAATAGTGAAAGAAAGCCGTGGATGGTTATACATACAGCGGGGGAAATGGACAGAAAACTTATGAGAGAGATAGAAAGCCGACGTAGGCATACATATTTTGTGACAGCAGGTTATACAACTATAGGCTGTACTAAGAGACTTTTCACCAAGAGAAAGTTTGAAAGAGAAATGCACTGGATCGGGACGTGAAAGAGCCGGACGTTATAGCGACGAAGGAATCAGATGTTTGGTGAGTTTTGTCATTTTTTGGCAGGTTGGCGAACAAATTTTGATCCCAATAGTATACAATTAAATCGTTGATTTTGGCTCAACCACAATAATTTGCTAGAGTTTAGATCCAATAAAAAATTAATATATTTTGGATTAATTTTAATCAATTTTGATTAATTTTTAAATTAATCACAAATTTTAACAATTTATTTAATTTTAATTTAAACAAAAAAATTAAAAGGTTAAAATATTTCTCTAAAGATCTCATCTCCGCATCCATCATCTTCAAAGTTTAAAAAGATTGATGGATTTAGTGGAACTGCAGAAACAGAACCGTGTTGTGAAACTCTTGTTTGGTTCATGGTTTTGTGAATGATCGAGAGAGATTTTCATTTGATATCATATTCACATGCTGAGACCATTTATGTGTATTTTTTGGTGTTTTTTTTACGAGGGAACCATCACAATAAAATAAAGTTAGAGAACCAAAGATTCGTAAGCACCAAAAATTACAAACTAATTTTATCGTTAGCGGTTTAAAATTTCATTTTTATTTTTCGATTAAGCTAGATAAGGTGATTATAACCATTTGACTTATCGCTCAATCATCCTTTCTGTCGTTAGTGTTCGAACTCGTAATTTTCAAGGATAATAATGATTTTTTTAATCGCATAGATAATTTGATTCATGCAAAAAAAATATTCTATATAATAAGATTTTAAGTATTTAAGAAAAGGGTAAAGTATAGTAATAGATATTGAATTTTTCTAAAGCTTTCATTTAGGTCCCTCAACTTTTAAAACTTGCAATACAATCCCCTAACATTTAGTCCATTTGCAATATGGTCCCCGACGCTACACTGCCGTTAATACGTTTGCAATTTCGTCACTGAACTTTTCAAGCCCTTGCATTTGGGTCCCCCAACTTTTTAAAATTTACAACATAGCCCTCAATTTCATTCTAAACCCCAAATTCCTTTTCGATCATGAATTTCATTTTTCGCTTCCCTCTTCTCATTTCCAGCATAACTTTTTAGTTGGAGATGCATGGAAAATTCTAATATAACTTTGAATTATGTGGAGGTATTGACTTGAATAAGGTTCCATTGAGAGAAGACTCGGCCAAGGGACTATCGGGACTATCAACAATTTAAGGTGTAATGTTAGATACATGTCATCTCAGGTGAAACATAGATGTTCGATGAAATGCTTGTGAGAAAAAAAATGGGGTTAGAAATGCAGAGTTGAAAAATACTACTAAGATGAACTAAGTATCATTGTTGAAAATTACCAACAAAACTGGAATTATTTTGTATAAATGACACATAATAATTTCTTTGTTTAATCCTTGTGTTTAAAGATTTTCCAACAGATGATCAAATATAATGAAATCCCAAACAGAGCATTCACCTCTCAGTCTATTTCGCTCACATGCACTCTCGTTTGGTTTTTGTTCTTCAATTTTCCGCCATTTAAATTGTAAACCCAAGCAGTGATCTGTCTTTCAGCTTGTTATTTAGAAAGAAAAAATGGAGGAAGAATTGTTGGAACGCAACACCGATTGCGTTTATTTCTTAGCCTCTCCTCTCACTTGCAATAAGGTATTTATTTTCTCTTTTGGGCTATCCAGAAGTAAGATTTCCTCTTTCTCATTTTCAGCTCGCATTATGTGTTTTTTGTTGAAATTTTTATGTTTTTGGATATTCAGTGTTAGTTTTGAACCAAAGCCATCTAATTTTCTTTCTTTCTTCTTAATCAAAACTTTTAGTACTCCTTATGAAAGATATTCAGTCCATCAGAATAGAAGTGAAATATGGTCATAGGCTAAATTTTTTTGATCTTCTTGTTTGGTTTTTCTTTAAATCATGCAATTGGTTGTGAGTATCGACATAGTGAAATCGCCATGCTCAATCCGTGAGACTGCTGGTACTAGTCTACTGGGAATTGTATTGATTCAACTTGTGGTTTTTGGCATCATGTGAGCTCGTATTCTTTTTAATAAGTTCATGTTGATTATGAGACTGATATATCGTGAACGAATTGGATTTTTTTACATGTTTTGGAAATTTTACAATTAAATTGTATTGAATTAAGCTTTAGAAGACAATTCTGCATGCATGCAACTCGAAAGACATCATGACAGGGTAGTATATTTGGAGCAGATACTTGACCCTGTCATGATGCCTTTTGAGTTGAGAAAGAGACTAAGAGGTGAATGCGCTGTTTGAGAGTTCATTATATTTGATCATATGTTGGAAAATCTTTAACCACAAGGATTAAACGAAGAAATTATTATATGTCATTTATACAAAATAATTCCAGCTTTGTTGGTGACTTTCAACAATGATACTTAGTTCATCTTAGTAGTATTTGTCAACTCTGCATTTCTAACCCTATTTTTTTCTTACAAGCATTTCATCGAACATCTATGCTTCACCTGAGATGACTTGTATCTAACATTACACCTTGAATCGTTGATGGTTCCGATAGTCCATTGGTCGGGTCTTCTCTCAATGGACTCTTATTCAAGTCAACACCTCCACATAATTGAAAGTTAGATTAGAATTTCCCATGCATCCCAACTAAAATTTGACACTGGAAATGAGAAGAGAGAAGCAAAAAAGGAAATTCGAGATTGAAAAGGAATTTGGGGTATAGAATAAAATTGAGGACTGTGTTGAAAGTTTTAAAAGTTGGAGGACCTAAATGCAAGCGCCTAAAAAGTTCAGTGATCATATTGCAAACGTACTAACGGTAGTGTAACGTTAGGGACCATATTGTAAACGGACTAAATGTTAGGGGACTGTATTGCAAGTTTTAAAAGTCGGGGGACCTAAATGAAAACTTTAAAAAAGTTCATTCACCATTTCTATACTTTACCCTTAAGAAAATGATATTTTTTAAATTGAACATATAGATATTTTGAAGTGATTAATGATAGTTTTAACATATTCAATGATAATACAATCACATGTTAATTTTTTATATTCAATTCAATTCAAACAATTACTAAAAAAATTTATATTCAATCTTTCTTCTTACTTATTGTCATTTTATGCTTACAGTGGCTCATGCAAATCTGTTAGTGGAAATTGCAATCGGTTAGGTGAGTTTCTGCAAGAAAATGAAAGAATTTGAAGACGAAAAGACTATCTACTATATTCATCAACGCAAATCGAGAAAACCGCAGCATGGTGGCGCCGCCGCGGGATATAGCTGTGCTGCCGGGAATCTCTAGTTATTTGACCCGAATCTCTAATTCTGTTGCAGGTTTTATAACATCCAGGATTTCCCCCTGTTCTTGGTGAAATATTAAGCATCGTCCACGTGGCATTTTCTACGCCCACGAATCAGAACGAAATTTCGAGATCTCATCCACAAAAATAACGAGAGGTTAGCAAATTTACTTCGAAAAGTTCAAAATTCAAACAGTCATAAAAACGAATAAAAAACGGAATGCAAGTTGTTTACGCAACTTGACATTGAAGTTACGAAAAGGCCAAGGGACATTTTTTATAAATCGGCAACGAGGGAGGGTAATATCGATAAACAATTGGAAACCTCTAACAACTAGCGCAGTAAAGTCGGTCGAACTCTAACTTTCTAACGCTATATAAGGCCAAGCTCGTTTCATAAGATCGGAGGGAAAAAACCTAGTTTGTAGCCGCCTCCATTACGCGTTTTCTTAAGGCTTCTAGATCTATAAGTTTTCTTGGTATTGAACTATCTTGGCTTTACTGCTTCATAGTTTTGTTGAAAAAGTTCTTTGGATTTTCGAAAAGAAAAAGCCAATAATTTCACGCTGTTTCCCTTACCCTCGTCCCGGCCATTTAAAGCGGGGATCTGTCGAATCGATTTAGGTTCGTTGAGCAAGTGTTTTTGTGAGTTTCACTTGTGATGCTCAACTGCATGCGATTGTGATACTTGATTATGGTTTGTGTTTATGTAATTGCAGAGTTAATCGTATTCGATTTATTATGCTCTGTAATCAAGAACAGCAAAGATCTGTACATGGAACCATGGTAGTCGTTCAGATAAGTTCTCTGAAACGCTTTGTGTTTAGGGTTTTTTGAATGAGGAAGATCTGTACAGAAAATCTATTGTAGTTTAATTTTATTAATTGAAATATTTTAGTTTAGAGTTTGGGATAACAAAAAAATGTGCTGTAGATCAAACATGTCAATGAAGCTCGTATGTTTAGGGTTTTTTATTGAAAGAATTTGTCCTATTTTAAACATCGAGGTTTGATTTTTATATGATTGAAAATCCTTTCGATTGTTATTGTGTGATTGATCTTTGATAAAGCCCTATAACAAAATGAAATTAGACCCTAAACTTCAGTTTTATAGTAAGAACTGTTGTTCTTTGGTCTTCCATTGTGTTCCAATCTAAATTTCATATTGTGCTGTGCAATAGAGAAAAGGTTCTACCAAAAACAGAACAGAAATTACATAAGAGGGAGAAGATGATAAAAAGAAGGATAGGAAGGGAATTGATAAAACTCAATGTCCCGCCAAGAAATTTAAGAAGCTTGATGATTTTCAAAATGGTTATAACGATGAAGACCAATTGGAGAGAAGTGACCTTACTGTAGAAAACGAGCCACCAGTTTGCTACATATCTGATGGCAGACTAAGCAGCCATAAGAGGAAGAGGGAAATGGTGTCCTGTAGTAAATGAAAGGTTGATGGTAAGTTGTGTTTATCACTGTTATTCGATTGGCTAAATATACTTGCTGCTCTAGGCTTCTTAGAGTAATGTGTACATAAATATATTGGGATGTTGATTTGTGTATTGTTCAATGAACAGGGAAGGAAATAAAGATAAAATTTTCTTTGAAAAAACCTCATCAATCTGAAGCATTGATTGGTGAAAAACCTGGAAGGGTAGTTTCTAATCAAGATCCGATTGGTTTGGTTCCTCCTGTGCCTGAACAGAAATTGTGTCATGATGATGGAAGGAAGGAACAAGGTCCCTTCCCTTTTCCAAGTTGTTCCGTTGCTCTTTTGTCTGAACAGAAACTGAGGCCCGATGTTGCAATGAAGGAGCAGGGTCCCTCTTCTTCTAGAACATTGGCCAAAGACAATAAGATTCTTAGGGTTGCATTGCAATATAAAACCTTGCTTGAGGATTGGTTGCCTCCTGTTCTCCAACCTGAGCTGAATGATGATGATAATGGTGACAATTGGCTTCTTCCCAAAAAGCAGCTTTGGAAACCTGCAGCCAAAAGATCTGATGGCAATGATGTTTCATGTCGTGCTACTTTGATTTCATGGCCTCAGTCACAGTATCTTCCTAAGGCTGAGATATATGCATTGCCTAATACAATTCCATTTTGATTCCCCTCTGATGCATTGATTGGTGAAAAACTATCTTCTAGCAATGGAAGGCTGGATTCTAATCATGTTCTGATTAGTTGGTTGCTTTGGTGCCTGATCAGAAACCTGATCATGATGATTGAAGGAAGGAGCAAGGTCCCTTTCATATTGTTCTGTTGCGCTAGTGTCTGAACAGAAACCGGCATGGTGTTGCAAGAAAGGAGCAAGGTCCCTCTCCAGTTCCATATTGTTCTGTTGTTGTAGTGTCTGAACAGAAACTGTGGCATTGTTTTGCAAGGAACGAGCAAGGTCCCTCTCCTGATCCATATTGTTCTGTTGCGCTAGTGTCTGAACAGAAACTGTGGCAAGTTGTTGCAAGGAAGGATCAAGGTCCCACTTATTCTAGGACCTCGGCTGAAGGCAAAAAGTTTCTCAAGGCGGTGATGCAATATAAAAACTTGCTTGAGGAAAGATCTGTGCTGAATGATGATGATAATGATGACAATTGGCTTCTTTTTGAAAGTTCAGGAAACTTGCGGCCAAAAGATCTGGTGGCGATGATGATCCATGTCCTTGGTGGGATTGAGGTTACAAACTTACAATGGCCAAGTTGTACACCTTTTTTGTCGGCCAACTCTAACATGTACAGTATGAGGATTTACTAATAGAAACAAGATATTCTGCATTTTTTGTTTGACATTTGATTGTTTCTCTATTTTCATTTACATCATTGTTCTCTTTTAAGATATTCCTTGAGCATTAAACGTCGTTTTTTTCCAGTTTTGCATCTTCCCGTATGCTTTTTGCATTCTGATGTTGAATCATCGTCACTTAATGGAACTGAAAGATAGCTTTGTAGTTTGCGAAGTCCATCATTTTCCTGGTTTTTTGACACTTTCATGTAAGCGGCATGGAAATCAGAGCCCTCTGTTGGTTCCTTGTTCCCTTGTAATACTTGCAGTATCTGAATAGTTAACATGTTTGAATCAGTGAACTGTTTTAAGCACAAAACAGAGCGACTGAGTTAAAGTACTGTATTTCCAAGAGATCTTGCTCTTAACCAAGATGGTGATGAGAAATGAGTGAAAATATAACTCAAGCAGGAGATTTAGCCCTTAACTAGGACAACATTAAGAAATGATTGAAAATATATGGGCTTTTGGTTACTGGAATTCAGTAATTAAGCAGGGTTTGGTCTTTAGTATGGGGTATTGTCGACCTCAACCCTCTGAAAAAATTGGTATTAGCTTGGAAGGCACCTAAGTGATATTCCGATCAATAGGAGGCTTAGATACAGATGGCATGAGTGTTTACCTGGCTCACTTCTGGACGATGTATATCTAACTGATTCAGGCAGAGGGTGGCTGCGAGAAGCATTCTATGCGATTGAGCAACGTCGAAATCTCCGTCTAATACTGGATCAACAAATCCTTGGAGATCCCTTCTCTCTAATAATGCATTGGCCTGTGTTAAGATCATAATTTTGTTATTTAACTATTAAAGGATATGAGGTTTCTAATATCTTCAACTAGTGAAAAATGAGTACAAAGTAGGAACTCTTACCCATTGGATCAAGCTCTCTTGTTGGTCCACATCTTTTGAACTAACCGGTCTCCTTCCTGATAGTAATTCTAGAAGCACAACGCCGAAGGAGTACACATCGATCTTGTTACTTACCCTTCCTTCCATGAAATACTCGGGAGCTATATATCCAAAAGTTCCCACCACATTGCTATCAATCATGTTGGTTGAATCCATTGTTCCCCGGATGGCAAGTCCGAAATCAGATAACTGCAAGGATAAAGTGAAAAAAGCATTCGTGGTCAATAAGCTTGCTACTTAATCAATTAATCTTGTCTTAAATCTTGTGACGGGATCCCAAAATGACGAGTTCATACAGAACATTATGTTGAATTCGAATATTATCATTGGCATACGAAAAAAGGGAGGGGGGTGAACCTGTGGCTGAAAATCATCAGAGAGAAGAATGTTGGATGATTTTACGTCTCTGTGGATAACAGGCGGTGAGCATTCATTATGCAGGTAATTTAGAGCCTCAGCAATTGCTATAGCTATTTTATACCTGACCTCCCATGGCAACACATATTTCCTGCTTTGACCTGTTTTGGATAAAGAAGTACAATGAAAAACTTGTAACTTCATTGTATTTTTGATCTTTTGAAAAATGTAAAAAAACCTTGAGATTTATGTAATTACCATGGAGAATTTCCTCTAAACTCCCTCTTGGAAAGAAGTCATAGACAGAGATGAGATAATCATTTTCAACACAAACTCCAATTAGGGGCGTTATATGCTTATTTTTCAATGAAGAAACAATATAAACTTCTAAGGAGAAGTCACTCCAAGCTTCTTTGTACGATTTTATAATTTTAGCAGCCACTGGCTTGCCACCGGGAAGAAACCCTTTGTATACATTGCTGCATCCTCCCTCTCCGATCAAGTTTTCTGTAAGAGAATTGAAAATGAGATAACACTTAAAAAAAATAAGAACAAAAGCTGTCTGTCTGTAAGCCTTTAGAATTATATGTATATGCTTAATTCCAAAAGAAGCTTGTGTTGAAAGATAACCTGGAGAGAAGCCAGAAGTTGCTTGCTTAAGCTCCCTGAGTGTGAACTGCTTGCAACGAAGCGCCAAGTTGTTCGGCATCTTTCTTAGTGCTGGCAACGAATTTTCTATTTGTACACCATAGTCGTCTTCCTGTGATTCAATAGCAGTGTTCATCACCCTCTCAACCATCGGAAATGGAATCTTTGTAGATTCAGATTCTGATAAACAAGAATCAGAAGTAGTGGAAGCTGTAATGCGGAGAAGAGGCCAACCAGGCTTTGGATTTGGTTCTGCATTCGAAGAAACTGAATCATCTGCACCATATTCATTCTTGCGATTGTCATTGAAGCTAGTTTGATTCGAATGCAAAGAAATCTGGTTGACAGCCAAGGTAACTCGATCAGGTAGGCTCATTATCCATTCCACAACAGATGTATCCCTACCTTCATGTTTCTTAAACTCCTGGATTGCAGGAGATTTTCTTCGAAGTAGAGGCCAACCAAGGCATGGTTCTGACAGTTCTCTTCGGATTGTAGATATGGAATTCAACAAAACGGCCTTGTCACTATGATTATCATCACTTGCTACTGTGGAGATGGGCGGAAAAGGAGGAGGTTCAACTTCTTCAGACTCTGATTCCTGATCTACGTGTCTTAATATAGCACTGCTTTTATCGAGATGCAACTCAGGTGTCAAATTGAACCTGAAACCTACAAAAACCAATAGAAATAAGAAAAGTACTCTAGGAATCAAAACGAAATCGACATATCCCTTTGGTTCAAACCTTGTAAACGGTGAAATGGAAGCATTTCGAAGATGGTCTTTCCCTTTTCAACACTAAGAAGAGCAGTAATTTGCAGCAATATCCACTTCCTAAAAACATACACAAAAACAGATTTTTTTTGTGCTTTAGCATCAAAGGAAAGAACTCCAGGATTAACTTTCATCAATAATAAGTCAACTTACCACGAGGTCTCCTCTGGATTTGTTCCTGTAAATACAGCCATGGCGGCGCAACGCTCAGCGATCTTTTTTATAACCTTTCGCTTTGAACTTGTTTGTGAATTTGAAGAGCTAAGATCATTCTGAAATTCAATCAATAAAACAATTAAAGGATTAATTTCTTTGAAGAAAACAGTGCTAAAAGGACAAATCAATGGTAAAGGAAATACCGTTTTCATTCTATCGACTTCCCTGTGAGTTTTCCTGTACTCTTTTGTCATCCAGGCTCCAAGCAAATGATGGTCTAAAAAGCTATTTTCAATTAGAAAGAACAAAAGTGGAAGAAGATGACTGCATTTATACAGTTTATTGTATAAATCAAAGCAGTCGAAAAATACCTGAATCTGGAAATACATAGATTGAAACCAAATCATTTCGAGAAAGTGCAGAATTTAAAAGCCCGCCAATCTCTCTGTTTGCTGTAATTTCCGTTTTAATCACCATCGTCGTCCAAATTCGCTGTTCTTCAAACCTTCTTATTTATTGACTGATTCTTTTTTTCCCATTCAAAGAGTCGAGCAAACACTAAAGTTTATATAATCTCAAAGAAATTTCTAAGATACTTCCTTATTTCATCGAGAAGAGAAAGGAACGGGCAACATGTGAAGTGATAATTCATTCATAAAAATTAAAAAAAAAATTTGGCAATGTGGGTAAATAAGCTGATAAAGAAACAATGAATATTTTTAATAAATATTTGAAAAAAATGTTATCTTACTGATCAATCTAATCAATCATCTATATTTCCAAGTAAAATTCAAACGATATCACGTTTGACTTTTTTTTTTAAGAATTTAATAAACAAAGTGTACCAAATTTCACCAACCAAGTTTTAACAATAAGCAATTGCCGCCAACGTAATGTGATTAATCAGAATGCGACTGAAATCAAGCGTGGAATCGTATTGCTTCTAGGAAGGCAATAGGCCATCCACTTTGACCCAAATTAGATTTTACCTCAGACTTTAGCAGCCTGTAATAATCACCCTACCAGCTATAATGCTTGGGTGATCAAAGTTGATTACTCATCTCTAAAATTACATATATATTTCTATTTAATATACACAATTTAATATAATTATATGAAAAAGTGTATGTATATTAACATCATGATCAAATAACGAGGTAAAATCGATGTGAACGATGAAGATGCTGGAAACTCGAAATTAAATGGAGAATCTAACGTTCCAGAGGTACCCTATGGGTCGTGGATGCAAGTGATGCAACGTAACAAAAGATTATCGCAGGCGAAAAAGCCTATTAATATGGACAGAAGTACTAATGTGATGACGAACCAAGCAGGAGGCTCTCGTTTTGAGGCGTTAGCTTCACTTGAGAGTGAAGAGAACTTGCCGCATAATGATAAGAGCACGAATAACAAATAGCTGGGAGATTTTAATGGTCATAGAAATCAACTAGAGGACAAAAGGAAAGCTATTGAGCAAGTTGCTACAGTAACAAGCACCAAAGACCGAAGTAGAGATATTGAGGCAACTATTATGGATGATAGGGCGGTCTCAAACATTCCAGTTGAGAGCGATAAAACAAACCATGTTCAGAGTATGACCTCAACCATGGAAACCGAGGAAAATTCTCACACCGGAAAACTGGAGTTGGCTGTTCTTGCATCGAAAGAGAAGCTTGTACAAGTTAGTTCCTTTGTGAATGAGGGTAATCATACTGCTATCCAAATTAGTGCTGAGGAACGTACGAGAGCGCTAAAGCATAATAATGGAAGAGCTCCTTTAAAGTTATCCCAGGTAGGTAGATCAAATAACGAGGTAAAATCGATGTCGGCAACAAAGGCGTTAACTAAGAAAGGCCTTAAAACAAAGAAAAAAGAAGATAAAATTCCCTCCAAACTTGTGCTCTTAGATTGGGTTGTTGCGATGGATAATGAGCTTACCAAAGCCAGTGCTAGCTCGATGATGAGGGGCACCACTACACAAGAACAGATTGCTACTCATAATTCTGTTCGATGGCGAGCGAACACGTCTTTTGAGGGTGGATCATCGGGAACCAAGTTAGCTTGATGCTGTGTGGTTTGGCTTTATTTCCATATTTTATTCTATGGTTAAAGTTATTTTCTGGAATACCCAAGGCATTTTGGGCCTTATCTTCAAACGTTACTAGAGACTTTTGGTGAAGCTTTACAACCCTGATATTGTTGCCTTAATAGAACCTCGTGTTAGTGGAACTTGTGCTTATGATTTTATTCGAAGGTCGGGTTTTGACTCATCTTTTAGAGTGGGGGCTAATGGGTTTTCTGGTGGAATTTGGGTTCTTTGGATGATATAAGATGTCTATGGATTTTCTCACAGCCACGAAACAATTTCTTCATAGTCATTGTGTTGACACAGTGAATAAGAGAAACTGTTTTATTTCTTTCATTTATGCTAGCCCGAATAACCCGTTTGCGTAGTTAGGTTTGGGACCAACTGAGAGATTTAGAACCTGATACTAATACTCCTTGGGTTCTTGGTGGTGACTTCAATGCTATTTGCAGTACTTAGGAAAGGTAGGGTGGCTCAGACAGAAGAACCGTAATTTGTCCAAAGTTTTGTAATTTCTTATTTCAGTCAGGATTACTTGATATGGGCTTCAATGGCCCCTTTTTACTTAGCAACGTGGGGATCTCAAACAATGACTAGATAGGTGCTTGTGCAACGGTTGTTGGTATGAGATTTTTTCTATGACGGAGATTATGCATTTGCAAAATATTGGATCTGACCATAGGCCATTTTTACTCAATACCAAGGAGCCCCAAGCAAAGCAGAACAACCGCCCTTTTCGTTTTCTTTCAGCATGGAACGAGCATCCAAACTTTGGTGAATTCCTGGTTGGTGCGTAGAACACGAGTACCCCAATCTTTAAAAATCTTTTATCTTTTGAAGGTCAGTGCCGTAAATGGAACAGTGATGTCTTTGGTCATATGGGAAAAAGGAAGACGCTCCTCCTTGCTCGGATAAGGGGAATCGAAAGGGCCTTGGAACATTCGGATTCTCTATTTCTCATGGAGCTAAATGATTCTCTTAAGAAGGATCTCAATACAGTCCTTGAACAAGAGGAGAGTTTGTGGTATCAAAAAGCGAGAAATAGGTGGATCATGAAAGGCGACCCTAATACACGATTTTTTCATGCAACAACTATAAGTAGGCGAAGACGTAACACCATCCAGATGTTGAAATTGGGGAACGGTGTGTGGTGTGATGACTGTAATGTTTAGCAGAAACATCTGACAGAATTCTTTGGGAAACTTTTCACCTCAGAAACAAGACAACCAACACATAATGATTTCTTTGGGGGCTTCAAACAAGTGGACATGTATTGGCTAAACAAGTTGATAAGTACCATTAATTTGGAGGAATTGCGACAAACCCTGTTTATGATGGATCCATTTAAAGTTCCTGGGGTTAATGGGTATCATGCATAATTTTTTTCCCAGAAAAATTGGTCTGTCTTGGGCGACAACTTATACCAATTTGTTCATGATTTTCTTCAATGAGGTGTCCTTTCGGAATGGGCGAATAAACCTTGCTGGTGGTCATTCCTAAGGTTGAGGCTCCTGAAAGAATATCACAATTCTGACCTATTAGTTTTTGCACTGTCCCCTATAAAATAATAACCAAGCTTCTTGTAAACCGTCTTAAACCATTGTTACCAGCTTGGATCTCGCAAAACCAATCGAGCTTCGTTCCTAGAAGAAACATAACAAATAATATTATTCTGGCGCAAGAAGTAATTCACTCCATGAACCGAAAGAAAGGTTCTAAGACATAGATGACAATAAAGGTGGACCTTGAGAAAACATACGATTGCTTGGGGTGGGACTTCATAGAGGAAACCCTTATGGATGTGGGACTGCCATCTACCTTCATCAGATGGATTATGCTCTATGTTACGATGGTTTCTACACATTTTTTATGGAATAGAGATGTTTCGGAGAGCTTCAAACCTATACGTCAAGGCGACCCTTTATCCCGTACCTCTTTATTCTATGCATGAAACGTTTTTCTCATGCTATTAATCGACGAGTCCACTCTAATACTTCGCGATAGATTCAGCTTTCTCGCAATGGACCTTGGATCCTTCTCCTTTTCTTTGCCGACGATCTTATTCTCTTTGCGGAATGTCCATGGATCAAGTGATGGTTATAAAAGAAATTATGGCAAATTTCTGTGCTTGCTCTGGTCATCGGGTTAGTACACCAAAGACAATTTTTTCTCCAAGAACTGTGACGTAAATGTGAAGGATTTGATAAGCCAAGGATTTGGATTTGAAGAAGTTCCAAATTCGAGGAAATACTTGGGAGTGCAACTTTTACATAACAGGGTGACCGCCGCTACCAGTATCTTATTGAGAAAGTGGAGCAAAGGTTTTCGAGTTGGGCAGCCAAGACTCTATCTTTAGCTGGCCGTATAACTCTGGCAAAAGCAGTTTTGCAAGCAATACCAAGTTACGCTATGCAGTCCACTTGGCTCCCGAAAGGGGTTTGTGATACTTTGGAAAAGCTTATTCGTAGATTTGTGTGGAATGCAAATGGAGGATCTAATAGCCTTGCGTTAAATAAATGGGACACAATGAAGCTACCAGTTGAAGAAGACGGCTTGGGAATTAAGGACCTGGATCACCAAAATAAGGCTTTCCTAATGAAAATTAGAATTCTTTTGGTGCAAGGAGCTGATAAACTATGGGTCAAAGTCCTTAATAGTAAATACCGATGGAATAATGTAATTCCTGCTAGCATCGAGCGACCAAACTGCTCTAGATTGTGGAAAGGTTTGACTTGTGTTTGGGATGATATTTGCAATAGTGTGGGCTGAAATATCCGCAATGGTGTGTAAATTGATTTTTGGTACAACTGGGTTGATAAATATGATCTGCTGGTTAACTATTGCTTGCATAATTCCCCCTCCTCCAATGTCGGTTAGTTCGATGGTCACTGTCTTAGGAGCTTGGGACTAGGATCGATTACATGCTGTTATTCCTAAACAACTATTCCATAAGATTGATACTATTTCTCCTCCAAATCCATCTCTTGGTATGGATACCTTTTCGGTGGAGTCAACTTATAAATTCCTATCCTCTCCAACGCAAAATGCTGGCATAGATGTGTGGAAGAATGTTTGGAATTTACAAATCCTGCAAAGAGTGAAGGTTTTCCTATGGCTTGCTTTACATGACAAATTATTAACGAATGAGGAACGATGCCGACGCCATATAGCCCCTAATGCCAGATGCTTGTTATGCCAAAATGATGTTGAAGATATGACCCATGTTCTCTGTCGATGTCCTCATGCTATTACAATATGGAAGAGACTGATTGATGCAAACAAATTTGAGGTGTTTATGAACATGCCCAGTGACTCCTGGATCCTACATAACATGAAGGGGCAGGTTGATTTCCCTATAAATAAATTACACTGAAACTTATTATTTCCTATTGTTACATGGAAAATTTGGAAGTGTCAATGCAATATGGTACTCCAATCTGATTACATTGAACGTGAAGACTTGGTTTCTTCAAGTGTGAAACTTAAGAATGCGATTGTGGCTGCAAATAAAACTAATATTGTTAATAAAATTGCTTACAGATCCATTGATAGATGGAACAAATCTGATTCAGATTGGGTGAAAGCAAATGCTGACGGAGCGGTGGGAGGTAAAGAGAATATGGCTGTCGCAGGGGGGGTGTTGCGGAACGCTTAATGGGAATGGATGTTTGGCTTCTCTCGAAGCTTAGGCATTTGCTCGGTACTAACTGCAGAACTCTGAGCGATTCATGATGTCTTGGTTTATGCTTGAAGCTTAGGTATTCGAAGATTGGTAGTGAATTCTTATAGTGAGACGTCGATTAACACACTCGATGGACTGCCTAACGGAACTGAGGACAACACAATCGTTCTGTTGATATATGATCTCATGGATAGAGATTGGGACTTGAACTTCCACCACATTAGAAGAGAAGCCAATATGGTGGCGGATAAACTTGCTGCAATGGCTAGAGGATGTCCAATAGGAACACTTCTTTACCAAGAGATGCCAAGTGAATTGGCTACCTTAATGGATAGTTTAATATATTAAGAAAATGAAAAAAAATTATATATTTAGAATTTTTGTAAAAAAATTCAGTAAGTATATCTTACTATTTTGAAAAAAATTATAAAAGTTAGTTTAATATATTAAGAAAATGAAAAAAAAATTATATATTTAGAATTTTTTTAAAAAATATATTAAAATTTTAAATCATATTTTTTGAAATTTTGAATTCATTACTACTTATCGACATCATTAAAATGTCCAAATTGTTATTCTTAATGTTAATTTGATTTTATATATTGATTTTTTTTGCTAAACACATTAATATTTAATTTATTGATCGATTATTCCAGATCAAAAATATTATAAAATCCATTATGAAAGCTATCATTCCAACTCAATGTACAATGTAATGATTCAGACTCCTCATCTTACTTAAAGGGCATCATCCTACTAGATCAAATGGTTGGTTGTTAACGAATTTATCTCTTTTTAATTTTCAATCCAATTAAAATAAAATAATTAATTTTATTACTTCATATAATTATAATTAAAATAAAATAAAATATAGAATTAAGATGTTTAACCTAATCAAAAAATTAAAATTAAAATTATATTTATATTATATATATATGGCTCAATTGAAACAACCATAGCTTTGAACCAGACAACCTGAGCATCCAGACAGTTATTAAACGTAGCATGAGGCTTATGAAGTAGAGGTACTAGGCATTGCAGTCAGCATAATCAGCTGCAAGGAACGGAGATAAAAGAGGCAAAAGGCTCTGCATCTTGATCACATCAGGGGAAAATCCAAACCTGTCTAGTCCACTTCTTGATCACATTTTTGACCTCTTAAATAGAGACTAAACGATTACAATACATATTCAGACATATCAACAAAACAATTGAAAAAATGATAGAAATTGCAAAACTGGGAACCATAGAGAATAAAATCTTCAGCAGGCCCCCGAAATAAATACTATCGAGCCTTCAAGAGGAGTGTAATGCAGCAGTTTACACTTGATAAGTTAGTTTCTAGCTCTCATAATATAGGGACTAAATCCTCACAATATGAATAGTACGGGTACGACTGGATGAATTTAACCCTTATAATATCACATCCAAGTGCTCAACTATCCAAGTCCGACTGTATGTAAATTACACTCCATTAAAGAAAGAATATAAATTACATATTAGAAAAGAATAAAATAAAATTGGAAAACCTTTAGCGAGAGAGAGAGAGAGAGAGAGAGGGAGAGAACAGGGATGTTGAACGGAATAGAGGACGAAGAGAAATGGCTGGCGGAAGGCATTGCCGGTATTCAACACTACGCTTTTTTTATGCATCGAGCTTTGGTATCTCCAAAATCTTTCCCGTCTTTCCTTGAATTTGAGAGGATCAAGATAGCCTATCCTCTTTCACTGGTGCTGATTTTGGGTATCTCTTATCTCAGGATTCTAATAATCTTAGGGAAGCTCTCAAGTACTCGGCTCAGATGCTATCGGAGCTCCGGACCTCCAAACTCCCTCCTCACAAATACTATGAGCTTTGTAATTCTCATTTGTTCCTTTTTCTTTTGATTCATCACTTGAGTCGGCCGTGTTTGAAATTTTTTAAATTGTGATTGATTTGTTTTAATAACGTGTCTATGATTGGAATTCAGATATGCGAGCTTTTGATGAATTGAAGAGATTGGAGTTGTTCTTCAAAGACGATAGCAAACATGGTGTCTCTGTGGTTGATCTGTACGAGCTAGTTCAACATGCCGGCAATATTTTGCCTAGATTGTAAGCGATTTTTCTCCTTCAAATTTAATAATTAATAGCATAATTCTCTGTATATATTTTCTTAATATGAAAAGCATTAAACAAAAATAAATAGTCATCCCAATACTTGTGATTTTATTGCATTGAGCCTTTTTCAAATTAAACCCTTGAACATTTGTACTTTCAGCTAATTGATCCCTCCCAGTCTTAGATGAAAAGTTGATGACGGTGTTAACCAATCTATCAAGGTTCAACTGAGTGAAAATATATATATTAGAGTATTGAATTCCATTGCAATAAAAAAGACATGGCTAATTATTTAATTTTACTTTATGGACGTTTTTAGTATATTTATGCCTTTTTTTGTATCATTTTCAAATTCCAAACATTTATGGGCATCCATTCTCATTCTATTTGGCTATGGTTCTTTTCCCAATAATTTTTGGACCAGTCATCAAAACGGGACTCTAGTTTTTGTTAAGGAAAACGAAGTGGAAAACTGCAAATGTGCTTTGTGCTGGAATTTCAGCTTCGGTACTAGATAAGCTCCAAATAGTTAAATTGTAATGTCAATGTGAATATTCTCGAATTTTAGACCTTCATTGTCATTGTATATGAAGTTCTAGTTGGCAATCTACCAGGTATCTTCTATGTACGGTAGGATCTATCTATATCAAATCCAAGGAAGCCCCTGCTAAGGAAATTCTTAAAGACCTTGTGGAAATGTGTCGTGGAGTTCAACATCCTATACGTGGACTCTTTTTAAGGAGTTACCTTGCTCAAATAAGTCGAGATAAGTTACCAGATATTGGTTCCGAGTACGAGGGGTGAGATCTCTTGCTTAGTTTTTCTTTTCCCACTTGAATAGAAATTTTCATTTCAAAAGCTGTCCAATTCAAATTTCATGGCTATTTTATTTGGAGTCGATAGGTAAAACTTTTAGTTCTCTCTCTTTAAATATTTGAAGAGAATAAAACAGTTAATAAGCAGTAGCTTTTACACTGTTCCTGTATGCCTGCTCTGTTAAACTTATGATTCTGTTCTATTTTTATCTATCATAAAATATTGCTGAATCTCTATAGGAGCTGATGTATAATTTTCTTAGAAGAGAGTACATGCTGATCAGTGAATTATAATTGGTATGTCTAAATTAGATTATGCATTTAGACGTGCAAAAGAATTTGGAAACATTTGTAATTAACCAATTGCTAGGACATGGTTCTGTCTTCCTGCAGTGATGCTGACTCTGTGATGGATGCTGTGGAATTTGTGCTGCAGAATTTCACTGAGATGAATAAACTTTGGGGGCGAATGCAGCATCAGGTTTGTTAAATATCTGATATTATTTTCTTAAGATACGCAATGCACCACAGAACATGCATGCCATACAAGTGAAAATAAATTGTGAGAGCATAAATTTTGGCCATGCAGGTGTCATGGTGTTTGTGAATCATTCATACTCTTTGGTCATCCTGAGTTGAAGCCTTCAATTGCTATTTCTGGTCTGCAGGGACCTGGTAGAGTTAGAGAGAAGCGGGAAAAGGAAAGGAGCGAACTTCAAGATCTTGTAATATCAATAATCTAAAATTTCTGATTTGCTAAACTCTGATGCTGTGTGTTTGATGCCCATTGAGGGGAATTAATCCTTCTGTTCTGAACTTTCTTGTTAGGTAGGGAAAAACCTCCATGTTCTCAGTCAGATAGAAGGGGTGGACCTTGAGATGTACAAAGAAACAGTTCTTCCCAGAGTCTTAGAGCAGGTAATTTTACTTCTTTCTCCACTCCCCCTCCCCCCTCTTAATGTAACAAGTCAGAGGTCTGTAGCATTAAAAGATTTTATATGGTTCTTTTACAGGTTGTCAATTGCAAAGATGATCTTGCCCAATATTATCTGATGGATTGCATAATTCAGGTGTTCCCTGATGAATATCACTTGCAGACACTTGAGACATTGATGAGTGCTTGCCCCCAGCTCCAGGTGGGTGATGCATATTGATCTTCTTATTGTATCGAGTGTCTTTCCCTCCCTTCCTGGGCACCTAACACATACCTCTTAACACAATTGTTAGCTTTAGGCTTTATTCTAGTTGTCCCATTATGGCATCTTTACAATGAGTGTCCCACCTCAAGGTTTTGCTATCATGCTTTCCGTTTCTCAATATTTACATGATCTTTATATCAGTATGTGTAACTAGAAAATATAGTGACTGGCTACTATTTTCCTGTTATCAAGAGAACAGAATTGCACTTCCTCTGGCTGCTTTATTTATCATTTGCTAGCTAAAATGTTGTTCCAGTTGGCGTTTTCACTACCTAATTTTCTCTACAAGCCTAAATTCATAAACCTACTGTATGTTTCATACGTTGAGCATGCATTGTGGTATAAATAGCCTAGTAGGACAGGGTCTTCTGCTGTATGCAACACTCTCCTAATGTTTGGGTGAATCTTGTTCATTGAAACCAATTTTTTGGTTCAGTGCTTAAGTAAATTTTATTTTTTTATTGTCTTTAATATTTTAGGGCACTAACCTCAACAAATACAATTTCCTTATTTTTAACAGCCAACAGTGGATGTCAAGACTGTTTTGTCTCGACTAATGGACAGGCTTTCAAATTATGCTGCCTCAAGTGCAGATGTAAGTTATAAGCATAACAACTTCTATTCAGCATGCTTTTGCAAGAGGTTGAGTGAACTTTTCAATGCCAGGTATTACCTGAATTTCTACAAGTGGAAGCCTTCTCTAAGTTGAGCAATGCGATTGGGAAGGTAAATCAGCTAGTACTCCCATGCTGAAGTTGCAAATTACCTTGATGATTGTTTCAACGTAATAAAGGAATTAATCAATTGAAAATGTGAATGGTTTTACATAATCAAGTCAGGTGACGGCCCCTGAACTTACTACCAATGTTTTTGTAGATGATGACTCCTTATCTTACCCCCTCCTTTACTTCCCCGCCAGTACACTAGTGTTTTTATTTTTGATTTCTTTAATGTGTAATCATGAGTTGTTTTCTTCTAGATGATTGGGTATGATTCAATGGCAGGTCATAGAAGCTCAGGTAGACATGCCTGCTGTTGGAGCTATAACTTTGTATGTATCTCTTCTTACATTTACACTTCGTGTTCATCCTGATCGACTTGATCATGTGGATCAAGTGCTGGTATGTTTCAGACGAGGACTCTATTTACATAATATCTCCTATAGTATTGCAACTATGGCTGTGCTATTTTATGGAATTGACCATTGGCAAATGTATCAGAATAATATTGATTGTTCTTATTCTTGATATTTTCTAACAGGGAGCCTGTGTTAAGAAGCTCTCTAACATACCAAAACTTGAAGATAGGTGGGCAATGAAACAAGTGGTTGCACTTTTGAGTGCTCCACTGGAGAAATACAATGATATAGTAACAGCCTTAACACTTTCTAATTATCCACGTGTAATGGACCATCTTGATATTGGAACAAATAAAGTCATGGCAATGGTTATCATTCAAAGCATCATGAAGAACTACTCTTGCATTTCAACTGCAGACAAGGTGTGCATCTTCGGTCTTCTTTATTCATCTAATTGTATCAACTTCTTTTATTGAATAAACTGATAATTGTCTTTGTAGGTTGAGGTTTTGTTTGAATTAATAAAAGGACTCATTAAGGACATTGATGGTGCTGATGTGGAAGAGGTGCATATCAAATCTAGAATTTTCCTGCTATTCTATTAAAATTTGATAGATTTGAGTTCAGTACTTTTCACTACCCCCTTTCCTGATAATCCATGTTATATTTTTTCTTTCTCCTGTTGCTCAGTTTCCTTATCATGTTTTTGTAGATGTACATAAGTTATCTTCATTCCTTTCTTGTGATCTTCATTTTTTATGTATCTTGCAATAGCTTGATGAGGAGGATTTTAAAGAGGAACAAAATTCAGTTGCTCGACTCATACACATGCTTTATAATGATGAACCAGAGGAAATGTTCAAGGTAAGTTTTTCCAATGTTTCTTTTTATGCTATTTTTCTGCTCATTACCAGGACAAGATCCTGACTACAATGTATAAATGCAATAGTATTATAGGATGTGAAGATGGAACTTCATTATCTTCTAATTGTGAGTTGTGACAGGTTTCATGCCTCTTCAATTCCCATAAAATATCATAGCTGTGACATATTTAGGATAGTTTCTTGTTTAATTTCAATGTTTTTCTTTTAGTTATGTTGTTTATGAATGATCCAAATTATTTCCCATCTGAACATATATTATAATCAACTGCCTTCAGATTATATGTATTGTAAGGAAGCATACTATGGCCGGTGGACCAAAACGCCTACCCTTTACAGTTTCTTCACTTGTTTTTTCAGCACTTAGGGTATGTTTCTCCTTTTACATATTGTTATGTACTTCTGTCTCATCATTTTTCCATCTACTACGATGAAGTATTTAATGCTTATTTGTCAAAATCTACAAGATTATACATGCAGGCAGTTGGGTTTTGAGGTGTAATCATTATTTCTTATTAGATCCTTTCACCTCATTCGCCTACCCACTTTCTCATGAAAAGCATGGTTTATTTTTTTTTATACACAGTTATTAAATTTAGAATTATTAAAACGAATTCCTAAAAAAATGAAAAAGATGTGCATAAACACATTATAGTAGTAGCATATATAGTTCAGACTTATTGTACTGTGCTCATGTACAGTTGGTTAGGCAATTGCAAGGTCTGGAGGGGGATATAGTGGGAGAAGATATGCCAGTGACACCTAAGAAAATTTTTCAGCTCTTGACGCAGGTTTCTCTATTTAAATGGATTTGTAACTGTTTCTTCTGCAGTGTTCATACTCTTATGCATGTATATCACAATATGCAAAAGATGACTCTAATGGTTCTTTCAGATGATTGACTCTCTATCAGCTGTTCCATCACCTGAACTTGCATTAAGGTTGTACCTGCAATGTGCTGAGGTAATCTTGATTCTTGATTTATACCAACTACTGCATAAAGTCATTTGTTAACTATTAAACCCCAGAAATTCTTTTGGATAAAAACAAGTTTTGTTGAACTTTAAGAGCACGATGATATTTTTCTAATTTGTAGTAGGGAAAATACATACTGAAATAAATAATGCCGCTCACAAGAGTAAGAGATTTCTGATGAACAGTTCGCTTTAAGAACAATCAGCTTTATTCATGATAATCTTGTGGCCATGACTAATTATTTCACAAAGTTTTTATATAATTCCATTTGCGATCAATATTTTTGCTTTAGATGATGCGAAGAGGTCATTGTCATAAAAAATATCTCATCATTATGACAGCTTGTTGGCATTCCACCATTATGACATTGACAACACAAGCATCATGAACAGTATTGCAAGACTGTATTTGGCTATAATCCTTTTTTGTGAAGGGAGCCTTGGATTTTATGTTGAAATTCCTAATCTCTGTTTCCTTCTATCAGGCGGCTAATTGCTGTGATCTTGAACATCTTGCATATGAATTCTTCACTCAGGCGTTTGTATTATATGAAGAAGAAATTGCGGTAATTGTATTACTCTGATCAGCTAATGTTGAAGTCAGTCTAATGTACACTCCAAAGCCCATAGGACTCCAAAATGTTTATTGCTAAATGTTTATTGCTCATATTTCCTAAATGTTTATTGCTCATAGGACTCCAAAGCCCAAGTGACCGCTATTCATCTGATAATTGGGACACTCCAGAGGATGAATGTATTTGGTGTTGAGAACCGAGATACTTTGACACACAAAGCCACAGGAGTACTGTTTTTCTTTTGTTTTTGTGTGTGCCTCTTCTCTTATTCATCGTGGTTCATTGAACTGTTTATACAACTAAAATGTCTTACTATGATCAGTATTCAGCTCGGCTATTGAAGAAGGCCGATCAGTGCAGAGCTGTTTATGCATGTTCCCATCTTTTCTGGGTTGACGATCAAGACGGCATAAAGGATGGGGAGAGGTGTGACCTCAAATCTCATTCTCTTTGATACCTTTTTTTGTTATCTTTCCATTTATAGACTAAATTCCTTCCAAAAGTAAGGAACTAAAAAATGGTGGGCGATGTTGCAGGGTTCTGCTTTGCCTAAAGCGAGCTTTGAGAATTGCAAATGCCGCTCAGCAAATGGCGAATGCCGCTCGAGGTAGCGGTGGGCCTGTTACACTCTTCGTTGAGATTTTGAACAAGTCAGTGCTTATAACTGTACCAGATTAAACCTTTGCTCATACTACACAACTTAAGCTTTTAGATTATAAACAAGAATTTTGTGTCGAGATTTCTTTTAGGTACCTCTATTTCTTTGAAAAAGGGAATCGGCAAATCACCAGCTCCGCTATCCAAGGCCTGATAGAATTAATTAATACCGAGACACAGAGTGATTCAACAAACCCTGATAGCATTTCGGATGCTTTCCTTGCCAGCACGTTGCGTTACATTCAGTTCCAGAAACAAAAAGGCGGTATAACGGGCGAGAAATTCGAATCCATTAAACTTTAAATCCTCGAGTTATTCTGGGGTCGGAATTCACGTTTGTTCTTTTTTATATCCAACCGTTGCTAAGTTATCTGATTGAGGTGCTGGAAATGAGCCAAATCGTTTTTCAAATAACACTTTTTTTAAATTGCAAATTAGAATAAAGCCATAAAGAAACACCTCGTTATACATATTTGCAGGATTCTTACTTATTTTAAGATCTTGTTTTGAATTTTACTTCAGATATCTTTATATCATAACTAAATTTTAACACTAATCAGAGCAAAAAAACCCTCATAACTAAGCAGCAAAATCTTAATCCCTATATCAGAAACATGGCTTATCAACTGAATGGAAATTCTACGACCCACGCCATTAACAATACTTTGTCATCATCAATCTTATTAAATCTAACAGTAAGTAAATCACAAAACGAAAACAGGAAAAACACCTGATCCTTTTTCTTCTTCATGAAGGAACCCCAACAATGTAACCTTAAACTGAGAGACTAACATAATGGCTTTTCTACTTATTTGAATGTCAAGCTGACAGTAGTTGATATGCAAGCAGCAAGAAGCTGTCAAGTCAGATCTATATTTGTCAGATTCAAAGCTTCCATCGATCATAATATTGAGCAACCACCACGTGCCTTTTTCTTCTTTTTTTCTTCGGACACTGCCTACACGTTCTCCATTAAAGTTGTCCCACGGGATTTCATCAGGAACCGACTTCAAACCCAAATCTTAAGCTCAAAAATAGAGATGTATAAAGAGCACTTAACCTGCTGTGTTTTTGAACTACACTCAATGTAGGCAGGAGACCCTATCTGTTTACTTAATTCCTCTCCCTTCAAAATGAAGCAATGCATGACTAATAGTTTTTGAAAGAATTGTTGATCATCTCGGAGATCTATAGCGTTAAAGCGTATAAAACATAAGAACATTTCATGAAGCAGAAAGAATTTCAGAATCTCCAGTGTATTAATCTGAGAAAGTTTTCAGTTGCTTAAGGGATCGAAACAACCGCAATTCACAAACATGGCTATGGCTAGAGGTGCACAAAAAATCCGAATATTCGATTTTGTGAAAAAAACATCCGAAACTGGATTTGGGAAAAACCGATTTTTTTTAAAACCGGATCGGATATTTTAAAACCTGATAGTATAACCGGTTTGGGAAAAAATTGGATGACCAGATTTTTTACCGGATTAAAAACCGGTTTGAAAAAAACAGGATAAAAAATCGGTTTTTATCCGGAAAAAATCCGGTATGGGTTTAAAAAATTAGCTTTGAAGGATTATTTGGATGGAGTAAAATTTTTACCGGATTAAAAACCGGTTTTTTTAAAAGATCGTTTTTTTTTCAAACCGAAACCGGTTACACCATCCGGCCCTCCAAACCGGTTAGAATCCGAACCGGTTTTTTTAAAATCCGGTTTTTTGGCTAGGTGAAAAAACCGGATCGGTTTTTATCCGATCCGGATCGGATTTAAATCCGACTTTGTGCATCCCTAGCCATGGCAAGCACATGTAAGGATGTCAATATCCCGGGAGATAAGAATCATACCGAGTTTAGTTCCAACAAGAATTATCGGAACACCAGGTGCATAATGCTTTAGTTCAGGAATCCACTGAAAAGGAAAGTAAGAAAACACATGATCAGTATAAAATGACATTACAGACAACTCATACTGCAGGGAGTTATTGTCTCACAGAATGCAATTCAATCGTTAAACCTTCTTGGCAACATTTTCATAACTGGCCTTGCTGATGAGAGAAAATGCAAGAATACAGACATCTGGCCCGCGGTAGCTCAGTGGTCTTAATCTATTGTAATCCTCCTGACCTGTTCCAAGACAATAATTTCATCAGGGAAAAAAAAAGGCAAGATAGCACTCATGATCAGTAGCAGAACATGTGTGTATATATATTTACGAACGGATTGTATGCATTTAGAAGCCATCCCAAATTACCTGCAGTATCCCATAAACCTAAGTTGACTGTGCTTCCATTCACGACAAAATTTGCACTGAAATTGTCGAAAACAGTTGGGACATAGTCCTGATACCACAAGAGTTGCAAAGAAATGAGTTACAAGAAAATCAGTATCCAAGATCACATAAACCTAACGCAGCACATTGTGTGCCCCTATCTTAGTTTTAATTATAATGGAATAAAGTTCAAATTAAATGTTAAAGAGATCTTGTTATACTTGATCTGCCTACATTGTACTACATTAAACCCTAATCTTGACAGCATTTATAAAATACAACAAAACTTCCATGGAAATTTCAAAGTTGTAGATAATATAGTAGAACAAAGCTCACTAGAACACTACTAAATTTATAACTTACTTCTTTTATTTATCCTAAGAATAAAATCACATAAATAATATTCAGCTCTCTGTTTTGAATCTTTAACTTTCTTCTTTTATTTATACCGCCCCCGATGTCGTCGCTGTCTCTGCTGTGCCAGTCGTCGTCGTAGTCACGACCGTATTGCTTTGCAGATTTTTGACTGTGTAAGAATAAAGTTGCAGCAAATTGAAAGCTTTTCATCATTGATCAGAAAAGGAGATTCTGAGGGAATAAAGTTGCTTCATTTCAACACCTTTTTTCATGGATTCTCATGTCTCCATCAGAAAAGACATTAAAAATAAATTTATATGAAATAATTAGTTTATACCTTGTTGATGAAGGGCAGAATGTAATCGTATAATCAGCTGCCGTACATGTAAACGTACTCGTAGCATCATCATACGCGTAGCTATACGCCTTGGGGCAAGCAGAAAATAAGTTCGGGATCGAAAGAGGCGAAACTTGCCATAACCTGGTTTTCGTTGCTGGTTTTAATGCTTACGGTGGCATGAAAGTCCTCTTCCCGGGGCTGATCAAGTGGGTTGCATTGGCGGGACCAAAGTTACACAAGCAATTAGCCTATCAAATCCGGGCCGTAGTCGAAGCCGGAGCCGGTGGGGTCACGTTATCTACCCTGAACAAGATGCCTTTGACCAAATCAGTGGTTTATGAATACTTAAGGGTCGATCCTCCGGTTCCATTCCAATACGGCAAAGCTAAGGCTGATTTGGTGGTTCGAAGCCACGATGCAACCTTTGAGATCAAGAAATAATTAGTAAAACTCAAATTAGGGTGGAGATGATAGTTTACAAAATTTTAAAACAATACATCCACAGTTGAAACGTATCAAATATAAAGTGAAGTTACAACTGACAAAATCTAGACGTCTCATTCTATCACCTCCCCAAATTACGCATGAATCAATAATGCATCAATTATTGTAAAGTTATCAGCATGTCGCTGCCATTGACAATATTGACCGTTTTGTTCTCCATTCAATCAAAAATGTGCCAACATGCAATATTCTCTATGTATTGATTGTAACCACCCTATTGGTTGAACAAATTAATATTCTCTATGTATTTTATTTTACTTTCAAACTATTGACAATCAAAGCAGCAAAATTCTTAACCATGGACCAAGCTAATAACCCTAAAATCTAAGAAAACATTTATTGGAAATAGTTGAGCTCATAGTCTTGAAACGTCACAGGTGCGATCAATTGATTAGCCTCTTGTAAATTCAATAATAGTAACAATTCGTCTTATTTTCAAATCTATCGCCGTCACAGAAAAATGTTGCACGCAGCATGCCGTTGATAAAAATGGTTTATCAATAATGAAATTGATAACACTTGTTCGTTGGAATATCCTATCAAGTTGACTATGAAATCCAGCAAGCACTATAAAAAAATACACTGTTAAATGATGTTACGGATTTGTTTTTGATTATTTTTTTATTTGTTAATATTATATTAGAATAATTGATAATAATTTAATACTTTTAGAACTTTCTAATTCGTGTAAGTATTAATTCATAAAATATATAGATATAATTATAAAAAAAATTCCTAAAATTAATCGATTTCAATCCTATTTCTTTTGTTTTAGGATAAAATATTCTCGTGGTTTGATTTAATCGTTAGTTGAAAAATAGGTAACTAATATCGTTAACGTGCACATAAGCATTGATCATTAGTCAAATAACGATTTATATCCAATCATAAGAATATTTTATCTCAAAATAAATAATCAAGAATCAAACATACTTAAAAAGTAATGACTAAAATAATTATTTTATTAAATATTAGTAAATAATTTATATATTAGAGAAAAGTAAAAAACCTGCAATGAAATGAATCCCAATCCCATCCCTCCTATGTTTATCAACCTAAAAAGAGAAGCTAGAACATATTTCTTAAAACTAAGAGCCTCTTCAACCGTATGTTTTTTACTTCAAACTCAACCGACGTAATAGCCAGATCAACGTGGGCCATGGCCCATGATGATACGGACATCCACATCCGCAACGGGATAGCGTTAGCTGAGGCCTAGGTCTAGCCTGTCCTTGGGCTCTATCTCATGGTCCCTATCCTACACATAAACTTAGAAGACCCAACGCATCGCCATTGTGATTCCGATGACTCCTACAACCGCGTGGCCGAATATGCACGATGATGCCGCGCTTCCCTCGAACGCACCTTCGTACACCATTGTGCTGTTGAATATTAGAGGTGAAGTCGTCGCTGCACTTGTTTCCGTGTTCTGCCCTTCTGATGATTTCTGGCTGCAAATTTACGTACCAAAACTAACCGTTAAAAGGCCCGACAAAAAAAAAATAATGATACGAACACTAACGTAACAGCAAAATATGTCGACAAAATAAGCTAGATGGGTCGGCACGAAAACTTGTTAAATGTAAAAAGAGCCGACCGACATAAGATGATGGCAAATTATTGACTTATCCAGAGCCACGTGAAAAGTTTACTCCAACGTTTATAATGAACACCTTTTTTTTCCCCGACGGAACACGTTGTTTTCATGACGATGATTTCCCTTTTAAGACATTAACGTTTAGAACTGCGAAAAGTTTAAAAAGTTTTACCTAGTGTTGGGCGAAGGACATAAAGTAATCGTGTAATCAGCTTTAGCGCATGTGAAGGTACTGGTTTTATCATCATAGGCGTAACTGTAGGCGCGTGGGCAAGCTCTCTTAAACACCTCCGAGTACGAAGACGGTTTGCAGGTATCGGGTGTTCCATACGCGCCGCTGCAACAGTACTGAGGCTGGCGGAAGGCCTCGCAAGCGCTCTTGCATGCGACGCTGCCTGCTCCGTTTTCTATGTTCATTACCTTAAGCTCCGATGGACACGAGTCATTGAGATCCCCTACGCAGCCGGTGTAGGTACAGTTTTGCCCCGTGCCGCCGTGGGGAACCACCAACAAAGGAATGTTGTAACCGTCGACCAAACTGACATCGAAGAAATCAAGACCATCGGCGCCGTCCAAAGTAAATTCGGCCAAAGTGGCAGGCGGAGCAGCGCCGTTCCCCGAACATTCAAGCTTCCCGGATCCACAATCGCCGGTAAGACATGAAAATTTACCGGAGGAATCTTGGGAACAATGGGTTCTTCCCCAAAAACGACCGCCCCATGATGTCGGCGCGTTAATGGTTTTGGTTTCGCCTCTTTCGAGAGTAAAACCCGTCGTGGGGAGCGTCAGAACGCCGGCGTTCGAGAGAATTCCAGGCCATACCACATAATCGCATTTGTTTACTATGGTAAAGGTTGTTCCTTTCACTCCTGTTTACAATGTAATCAAAAAAAGAAAAATGAAACCAAATTCTAATACTAAAGATAGAAATGATTGAACGTGCTCAATATTTTCCAAAATGAAAATACCCGGTAAGAAGGAATGTGACAGAACAAGAACACAGAGAGCGGCAACAAGTGTAATTTGAGCCATTAAAGTTAATGTTTTGTAAGAAGAATCCTATTATACAGCGAGAAAGAAGAAGAGAAGTTAAGTATGGGCAAAATCCAACAGTCGTCTCCTCCTTGTCCAGAAATGGATGTTGGGGAAGTGTGAGATTCTTCAATGGCGATACATGGGATTTTATAAGGGAAATTGAGCTTTTCGGAAACTAACGTCAACGTGGGCCAAACTTGGAGTCGCTCTGGTGTCTACTCGACCGGATTTTGAGACGAATTGCGGTGTTTGGTTGAGATTTTTTTTAAAGAGATCCAATTAAAGTCTTTAATATCTTTTTTGTTTTTTTTTATTTTATTGTGTATTTGGAAAAAAAATCATACATATCGTTCAAATAATATTATTGAAATTTAAATTATTTAAAATAACATATCATCCTTTATATTAAAACTATTTTTTAAATTCAGATCCATTTGATTTTTATTTTACTATTTGTTTGCATTTAAAATTTTGTGAATAGTATGGTGGATTAGAAATAAAAGGCGCTATAACAAATATAGTGTTATTTTTCAACACTGCCACATATAGGCACTGCCAAAAAGAACCCAAATACCATTACTGGTAATCAATGATGCCGAAAACCAAGTCTAGTGTTGGCTGGCTAGATCCCTTGTAGCTTCATCTGGTCCTTCTGTGAATATTTTAGAATGGCTCTTAATAATATGCTTTCGAATATCATATTTTTTAAAGTTGAACTACAACTACAGTTATTAAATTATCAGTTATGGTACAAAATAAAGATATTACATTTCAAACCAAAAATAATAATAATGATATTACAGAACAAATTAATCAAAATCATCTTCTGTTGCCATATGCTTGGCGAGGGTACGAAGAAAACGAGTGAGGGACTTCTTGGCTCTCTTTACCGCTGCTTCTATTTTTGCCTTGTCTTCTTCAGTCGAATTGCAGCTTCGTTCTTGACTCGTCTGCACTTTTCGAACAAGTTTACGCAATTCCTGTCAAAGCAACACCACTCGATAAAATAATCCATTTCACGATATATCAGGCAGCTTTGTTTGACAAACAGACGAGCAATAGATTGGATGATGAACTGCACTCGGCTGTTGCCAGGCTCAAAAGAAAGGCTCTTAATTCAATTATTTAAAGGACAGCTGAGAATTCCCTATATATATCAGACTTTTGGCCTATATGTACAATAATTGGGTCAGAACCGACAACAAGTGAGTATTACTTGGCTATATTGAGGCTGCAGTATAATTATGGCTAGCAGGACTAAGGAGCGCTGTAAATGATTCAATCAAATCTTTCCAATTCAGGGTTTAGATTCCTCTACGTTTAAGTTGGGATGCTTTGAGTTTTGTATGTAGAGGACTCTGAACCAGTAGCAGTTTAATAGCTTCTTAGATAAAATCTTTTACTCATCCAAAAGAAAGAGAAAAAGACATAACTTGATGAATGGACATAAAAGCAAAACGAAAAATGAGCATCAATTTCAGTTTTGCGCGATGCAACAGTTGAACAGAGAAATATAAGTTGTTCGTGCAGGGCAGTCGTTCAAGTGATTTAAAGGCAAATAATTTAGACGAAATTGCAAGCCTAACAAGCCCCAAACCTCCTACGGTACACATACTGATCAAAACAGTTTTTTCTAATAGAGATTTGGCAACAAATGAGCAACATTTAACTTGGTTTGCTTACCTGACGATCAAAATCGACACTGCTAACCGAAAACACTTCATTTGTAATTTCAATGTCCTTGCTGATCAACCCCTCAAACCATCTATTTGTAATATTGACAAACTCCTGTGACTACCACACGTAAAAGAAATAGGTAAGACAAAGGTTTATGCGAGTGTAATCAGCTTAAGCTTGTTATAAGCCTTAAAATCAAACTTAAATTACAGTATATTCGAATGGATCATCATCATCTTCTTCTTCTTCTTCTTCAGTGATTTGTGTCTTTGAAGCAGCTAAAGCCTGCAATGTTTTCTGGTCACCTACTTTTGTAGCTTGAATCAAAGCTTCCATCAATTCGGGTTCTGCTTCTCGAAGCAGTTTCCCTAACACAAAACACAAGAACAAAGCTGCGTATAAGTTAAAGGAATGCAAATCAATTAACGTCGAATAAAATTCTCTTACCAATATAACTGAACTGCCTTCGCTTTCCCTCTCGAACATCAGGGCCGAGTCTCTGCAACAAAAATGCAAACACCTTGTGTTCATTAACATACTTTGCAACGAAACACAGAAGACGTTTGAAATTACAAAAAAATTGCAATGTTCTAAGCACCTTAACTAGCATTAAAGCATCGAAAACATCTTGTTCAAGAGAAGCCACTCTAAAAAAATAAAAGATGTTAGCTCTCGGTATATACCATTTCAAAAGCTCAAACAGATATATGTTTTTTTTGGGATTGAATTGTACCTGAGGATACCTTTGATTTGAGGGTTGGAGAAGGAAGCGAGGTCCATGCCCCAACGGACGGCGCGACGAGCCTCGCGCTTCTTCTGGTTGCGGCTCTTCTTTACATCGGATTCCAAGTCGTCGATGGTTTCGCTTTCTTGTACATTAGATGGAGATTGGGCATTGGACAATCTGATTCCGCGTGTGCGATGACGAGCGTTCCCAAGGGAGGAAGTTGAAGTGGCGAAATAGAAACAATGGGAAGGGGGTTTAGTTGACACTGATAGTATCCGAGAGAAGCAGAGGTACTGCCACTGCTGCTGCAGCTGCAATGGAGGCCATTGCCTTAGAGACCGTATAAGCCGTGCCATGCTCTGTTCGACCAACGCACGAGTTCAGCTCCGTTGACAGTTGCCAGGCGGCCTGATGGAAGACAACGTTTATATGGTAAAAGCATTAAAGTTACGACACGCATCCTCCTATTATCATTTCGTACAGATAATTCCCTGTTGGCCCAATCTTGAGAATGGGTATTTTTTTACTGGACGATGTTTACAGTTGGGCTTAGGTATGAAGCTAAGAAACTGCATTCTGATCTACCTCACAGATTGAATCGTTCGTTTCTTCTTTGTTTATCAGAAACTTAACTCCAGATGATTAAAGTTAAAAGTTCAGATATCTGATTAGATCTTTTTTTATACGTTTGATTCTGATATCCCATTACCGGTCTGAATTGTTTGATTTCGAGAATCTATGCAATTTAGGCTTAGAAATCAATTACAATCTGAAAAATTGGGATTCTTATTGGGGTTTTGAAGAATAAGAAACAGAAGACTAAAATCATATCACAAGAATCCAACCGTTATTAACTCAGGCTATTAAAAAATCGGCCTGTTTTAGTTCCTATATATATTTAGTATTTACAGGCAAAATTAGTAATTCCCAAAAGCCAAAATTCCCAAGAGAATGAAAAATTAGAGAAAGCCATCTCTGAATTTCAAAGTCCATCCAAAATGTCACCAACATTGATCAGTTTCCCATGTTCGCTTCGTATAACCAGAAGACTGAGAAGACGTTGAACCGGTCATCGGTTCGACAGAAAGAGAAAAAGACTGCCTTGACCTGAACAACAACGTTCGGTCATAATCGGCCCGTTTCTCAGGATCCGACAGCGTAGAGTAAGCTTCGTGTACTTTGATGAACTCGTTGGCGGCGGCGGCTTTTCGACCATTAGCCGAGACATCAGGGTGTAGAACCCGCGCCAGTCTCCGGTAAGCAGCCTTGATTTCGTCACACGTGGCACCAATCGGAATCCCCAATACCTCGTACAGCGATGACGGACAAGCAATGTGGGAAACCGGTCTCTCGGCCGTTGACGAACAGGCGGCGGATATGCGTAGTTGTCGGAAATGGACACGTGTAGGCATGAAGGCTTGTTCCTTGATGGAAACTTTGGAGCACAGAAAATGAGCAGAGGAAGAGGTGAAGGAAGCCATTCTCGTTGTTTGTTTGTTTGTTATTTGTTGTTTGGTTGGAGACTTTTTTAAGTAGGGGATTGATCAAGGGGTATTTATGGAGCCGAGTGAACACGGGCTAGATCGGTTGGGTTAACAAATTACTACTAGGTATTAGTTTATCCGTTATATCAAATGCTGACTCAGAGAATCGTCGGCGTTTCAGAATCTTTTAATACACGACCAGGAGTTGTCAAGCTGTCAATAACTCACTCATCCGTCTCGAACTCGTGTATAAAATATTACTCTTAATTTATATTTTTTATTTTTTATAAAATCATTAAAATTAAGGGTAAATTACACGGGAGACCACCAAACTATGGTTAATAATCAATCTGACCACCGAATATTTTTTGTCTCAATCAAACCACTCTCCATTAAAAAAATAACGGCGCGTCCGACGTGGCTGCTCCATAAGCATATTGTTTCCAGGTTGGACATGCACCACACCACGTCATGGACATGCGCTACGCCACGTCAATTAAAACAAAGAGTGAAGGAAGAAGAATAGATAATTTCAAGCACGTATCTCTATATTCTCCACAACCTTTTCTCTTTATATTTCAAGCCCCAATCGACGTTTCAGCCTCACAACACAAATCCAACATCAAATCAGCAAAAAGATTTCCAATCAGTGAGATAATGGCGCCCGATCAACTGAGTCGTAGAGAGAACACCACACGCGAGAGAGAGGTTCACTTGGAGGAAAACTGAGTCCCTAAGATGGCAACTCACTTCGACTCCCTTGCCGAGAAATTGAAACAGTCGGATGACGGCATTGCGAGGCAAGCCCCTCACAGGGAGTGACATGAATTCAGAGGGAAAGTCTGTGACATTAATGTTTCTACCATGATAGTGGCGGAAACGGAGGGAGATGACGTCGGAACCGAAAGAAGAAAACATGGTGAAGAGAGGGCGAGAGAGCCTAATTACGCCATTGGGAAATTCGAAGTGAGAGGTGGGCCTGGACAACAGATCAGAGGTGCTTCAATGAAGTCTCAGGGCTTCAAACACGAGAAGATCGATGGAAATAGACAAGAGAGAGGTGCTTCAATGGAGTCCAAGGCCAAACGTGAGCAGAGTGCAGGTGCTTCAATGGAGTCTATGGGAAAATGCTAGAGCGATAAAGAGACAAGGCATAGCATGGAAACATCGATGAACATGGATAAAGAAGAGGGTGGCGAGAAACAAGAGAAACTATCTCTAGAAGAGATATCTAAGCTAAGAGGAACAGATCAACAGAATTCGATGGAGACTTTATGCGCTGCCGAAGAACGGTATAACAAGGCCAAGGAATCAGCCGCCCAAGCGCTTAATACCGCAGCCGAGTACACCAAAGATAAGGGTCAACAAGCAAGGGAAACCGCTCGTCAAAGCGCTCAGTATGTGGCGAAGAAGGGTTGACAAGCGACGGATACTGTTCGTCGAGCTGCTCAGCAGACGACGGAGATGGGTGGACAAACGAAGGACACGATCGTCGAAGGTGCAAAAAGACTTCACAATACATTGCGGAGAAAGGAACCGAGACCAAAGACAGAACTCTATCGAGTGCAGGCAGGACTACAGCGGACTATACGGTGCCGAAAATGGAACAGACCAAAGATTACACATTGCAAACGGCGGTGAAAGCGAAAACACCGCAGTTGATGTTACTAAAATCGTCACCAGTTATACCGAAGAAAAGGAAGTTGCTGCCAAAGATGTTACGGTAAGGAGGCAGCTGGATTGGCGGGGAAAGTGGTTGTGGATATGAAGGACAAAGCCATAGTAGCCGGGTGGACTGCGGCACATTTTACCACCGAGAAAGCGGTGGAAGGAACAAAGGTGGCGGCGAGGATGGTGCGGCAGAGTATGCCGGCCAAAAATGTATAAACATGGGTGAGTTAGTCACTCTCACAGTGAATTGCCTCAGTGATTTGGTCACATGTCTCTGGCCCGAACCTAATGGGTTTTGTGTGGAAAAATGTGTCTTCTCAGTTGGCATTAATAATAATATAAAAACATTTCCATTAGTTTATAACAACCACGTTGGACGCGCCGTTATTTTTTTAACGGATAATGGTCTGATTGAATCAATTAAAAAGTTTGGTGTCTAATTGAGACAAAAAAAAATCGGTAGTCAGATTGATTATTGACCATAGTTTGGTGATCTCTCGTGTAGTTTATCCTAAAATTAAATATTATTTCATGATCATACGTACAGTAAATTATTTGATATAACGGATGCTCTGGTTAAATTAATTAAACAAATAATTAAGTTGGCTAACAGCCTTTTCCATTTGCCAGTTAGTGGGAATTGGTTATTGATTTTCGATTTCCTTGCATCAGCATAAATGGAAATGATCTTGGGATGGTATAAGATATTAAGATTACCTCAAACTTTAAAACACTTTAAAAGAAAAAAAATTAATGTTTGATCAAAGTAGATATATTAACGAAAAAGTTTGAATGCTTCGGATTTGTCTGAAAGAGATCTTTGTCGATGTTTACCAGAACAAGAACACAGACGTCGTCTATGCTTAAAAACAATTAATTGACGCCATCCACATCATAAAAACGTAAAGATTCTTTCCCTTGTTTCTACTTAACAATTTTCAAGTCTAGTTATAGACAAACAATAATAGAATATAGCTCAAATCTTGCATATTTTATTCGTAAAAATAAATACTTGATATAAAAACTAAGTAATGCAAAATAAATAATTAACATTAACAATTAGGTTATAATCAAACGAATAAGAAAAAATTATTATTGCGTCATGGTAGTCCATTTTCTTATAGGAAGTTGACACTCAATTGATTGCTCTTTTCTTAAAGGTCGTATAATATAAGAAAAATGTTAGAAGATTATTGATTTCAATCGACTAAAAATGTTTCAATAAATAAATAAATAAATAAATTACACTCACCTTTGTCTCACTACCGAACCTTTATATGTTAATTCTTTATTCGTGTATTTTTTCCTTTCCTTTCGGGTCGTTCGTTTATCTAGGTTTATCGTAGTCTGACAACATAACATAATAATATAAAATATTCAACTATATGTTAGTATCATACTAACATAATTTAAACTTAAAATATAAAAGTATAAAAAATAAAAATCGATACTAAATCGATACAAACTTAGGTCACGCTTTCACCAAAATTTCAAAATTCTCAAACACTCTTTAACTTCCATAAATACTTATTCCAACTTTTAATCCCTCGACTTTTTCCAATTACACATTTAAACCACAAATTTTGAATTCTTTCTAAAATTCACCTCAATTTTTCCATTAAATTCATAATAGCTCTTCACTAGTATGATCATATCAAATTATTCAGATGAAATTCCAGCACTTTCATAAAACATTCAAAAGCTTACAAATTCATCCTAAACTGTCTTAGACTTTTCAACTTTAACCATCCAATTTAATAAACTTGCAATTCAACCCCAATTCAATATTAAATTCCAAAAATTCAGCAAACCAATACAAATTTCCACCATTACCATAATTTACCCAAATGATACTCTTACATTTAATAACTTGCAAAAAAGTCCCCTATTTTCTTGGACTTTTAAATTTCACCCCAAATTTTACCAAATTTTGAAATTTGGTTCCAAACAACTTTCCAATCTTAATTTTCCATCATCTCAATATTAAAAATTAACATTAAACACCCCAAAACTCACATTTAAACAACAATGTCCCACAATTCTTAAAACTTGTAAACTAGCCTTTTTTGTAACATCCCAAACTACATGTTAGTGACTAAATTGTAAAATTTCAAAATTTGGTGATTTAAGTGGAAAAGTTGAATAGTTCAATGAATTATTTAAAAATAATTCCTGAAGAGTTATTAGTAATTATTAAAAGAATGAGAGGGCAAAATGGTCATTTAGCAAGAAAGATATTTTCCCCTCTTTTATATGAATGATTCACGTGGGGGGGAAAAGTTATCTTCTTCTTTCTTTTCTTCATCTTCTTCCCCCCGTGGAAGCTAGGCAAATGTAAGAGTTTCTTTGTTTGTTGATTATTTGTTAATTTAAAGTTTGGGTTTTGATCATTAGATGATAACTAAGCTTAAGGAAAACTTAAGTTATCTTAAAATCAAATGATAAAGGAGTTAGTTAGAGAAGATTAAAGATTTTGAGTTCTTGAATGAAATCTTGGAATATAGTTCATAATTAGAAGTGGAAGTCAAATTTGACTTGTCATAAGTGGAATTAAGAGATATGAAGTGATAGAATTGAAATTAGAATATATTGAAAATTTGGGTATGATTCTCGATTCTATATGGAGAAAGGAATTGTGAGGTTAAAGATGGTTTATATGGATATAAGTTGGTTTATGTATTGGTAGTTTGGTTTAATAACATGATAGGAGTTTAAAATAGAAGAATTGAATGAAGAGTTGATGATTTTCCGGTTTGAATAGTGAATTTTCGTGCATGAACTGTGATTTTTTGGGCAAAATTTATAGATTTCAATAGGGGTACTGATACCCTAGGGGGAGGTACCGATACTCCCTATAGGAAAAATGGAATTTTGGTTCATTAAATTAGCTTAAGTTATTAACACCAAGTTATAAGATTTAGGCTTCTGATAATCATCTCGGAAATTATATTTATGTAGATACAGAGCCTAAACAAATTCCGGAACAATCGAAGGATTAGGATTTATTCAAAGCAAGCAAGGCTAAGGTGAGTGCAATTTAAATTGTACTTATGTTATTGTATGTGTGACATGATTTGTACGAGTATAGGCTAGTGTGATTGTGAATAGGTAGAAAGGAAACAAGAGATGATATAAGAATCTATTATAAGATATATGATATGAAAATATGATAGTGAGCTATGTGAAAGAACTATGAAATATATGAGCTTATAGGTGTTATGTGATGTATATATATGTTTATGTGAAACCATGCAAAGTGATACGAGCTATGTGAACATAAGTGATATGAATTACATGAAAGTAAACTACGTGATTGTATGTGCATGTGAATATGTGAAATGATATAAATGATAATGCCCATGTTATGTGATATGAGAGCTAGTGGTATAGTTGGCATGCCAAGAGTCGAGAATTACCTATGTCTTTCGGGACATATGGACATAATTACTTATGTTTTTCGGGACATATGGACAGAATTACCTATGTCTTTCGAGACATATGGACAATATACCTATGTTCTAAGGATCATATAGACAGTTTACCTAGGTTCTTCGGGACCTATGGACAGTTGCCGAGGTTCTGTATGATCTCTGGATAGGTCCTTCGGGATATTTATATGAGCTGTGGTGACAGCATAATGGTGCACAACCTCAATGCACTCACATACCTTAAGTTCTCAATAGTGTACATGGGATAATAAAGAGATTTAATAAGTATATTGAACATTATATTTATATGTGATTTGTTATATGGAATAGATCACAGGATTTATGTAAGGCCGTTAAGTTATAAGAATTAATGATAATGAATGTGAAATGTTAAACATGTTGATAAGGATATATGTACATGTGGGTATATGTTACAAAAATGATATATGCTTTTATATGATATTATCGTAATAATTGTTCATGCATTTGATATAAATTATATGATGCTAAGTGCATTTCTTTATGAAATGTTTTATGGTTTTTATTATATGTTTTATATGTCTCACTAAGTCATCGACTTAGCGTGTGATTGTTTCACACGTAGGTTTGGAAAGCGAAAAGAGAAGTAAAGAGGAACAAGACATGCTAGTTCTCCTTACTAAAGATCAGATCAGAAATGTAGATTGAATTACATGTATTTTGTTAGAAAGAATTTAGTTGGCATGTAATAAAAAGGATTTGTATTGGATATGCTCTGATTGAGTTTTGTAATGTTTTAAATGCATATATGTAATTGATAAATTTTATACTGATGAAAGTTTAGATTTTTACGAGATTATACATATTTTTACGAAAGTTACTATAGCAATACATCGATGCATTGTAGTAGTGCATCGATACACAATTTATATTCGAAAATTTTCACTGTTCATGGTACTATTCACGTTACTGTTCATATCGTATTTTACTGTTTATAGATACGTTTTTGACTTGAATTTTTATACTGAAGTATAATTTAATAGAATCTTGTGGTATTTTCTTAAAATGAGTTCAAATGTTTTGATATTTTGTAAGAATATCGTTTTTAAAAGTTAATGTGACATCTCGGACTCGTATCCGAGTCGGGTACGGGTTGGGGTGTTACATTTTTACACTTTCAAGGTTCCAAATTGATTCATATCAATCTCCAATTCACATAGAATACTTCTAATATCATTTCTAAACCATAGGAAAATTTTCAACATCCCCCCCGCCCCCAATTTCTTCCCTATGTTTGAATGCTTCAGGTCACCTAAGAGGGACTTTTTGTTCAATTTCAAGCATAAATTCAACCTCCTATGATTTATTTCATGCATTTCCAATCATCTCAACATCAAATTGAATCAAAATCCCATCATTTTTACAAACCCTAGTATATTCAAACCTTATATGTGCATGTACAAATAAATTTAATCATTATACATGCTTTAAAAATAATCACCAACATCAAAAACATAAAAATATTTCATCAATTCTTCAAGATCACCAAACCCTCATTAAATCCTAATAATCAAATCTCAACACACAAGCATCTTCACCAAACTATATTGGTACCAAATGATAGAGAATTTCATGTAGGTTAATTCTCTATCTAATAGCTTAATCCAAAAACTAATCATGTAACTTGAAAAATCAAAATAAAATTCTTACCTTAGGAGAGCTTGTAGTTTCAGCCAAGAGCAAAAACGAAACTGAAAATATGCTAATTGTCTTGATTATTATAGTATTTAATAAATAATACACATGGTATTTATATAATTTAATTGAATTTAAAATTCAATTAATGATAAATTGCAAAAATACCATTAATGAATCTTGAAAATTTCCAAATGCCATGGTATTCAAATATTCATTAGTCAAAGATGAATTAACTTGGCTTTGAATTTCTAATTTGGCCATACAAAATTTAAAAATTGCATTTTAGTTACTAAAATTTCAATGTTCGGCCCAAACTAAAAAATTACACTATTATGTGCTAAATTTATCTGATCTAAAATATGAAAAATAATATTTCCAATCATTTTCTAACATTCTTCAAAATTTTCGTAAAATTCTGATTTCAATATTGAACTTTATCGCTTTTAACACAAATTTCGAACCGAAAATCTGATTCCCACAAAAATTCTTGTTTTAGGCCAAAATGTTCATTTACATGCTAAAATATATAACTTTTCAAAATTTCATTTTTGGTCCATGAATTTTTTTAAAGTTTACACTTTAGTCACTAAACTTTTAAAACTTAGATTGTAGTCACTAGACAAAATTTTGGGTATTACAATTCCTCCCCCTTAAAGAAAATTCGTCATTGAATTTTCCATATGTATCTACATACCTGAAATAAGCTGATGAGGAAACCCTTTCTTCATATCTTATTCTCGTTCCCAAGTTACTTCCTTAACTTTATGGTTCCGTAAAAAAACTTTTACAAGTGGAATCGTCTTATTTCTAAGTTTTTTGACTCCATGTGCTAGAATATTTACTGGCTCCTCTTTGTATGATAAATCCGGATGAAAAGTTTTGAAATATTTTTATTTTATAGAAAATTATTTCTATGGTTATTATTAAATTATAAGTTAAGTTAGAAAAAAATGTTAAATATCAATAGGAATTTTGGCATGATAATTCAATTATATATATATATATTATATTTTCCATATATATTTACCTGAATAAAAAAATAATTCAATTTTTTGGAGATATATTAAGCGGCTATTTTTATAGCTAGCTGGTCACATCGTGTCCAATTTTGCTTGTTGAAAGGGTTACACTACAGCAGCGTTATCGGTCCACAATTTTTTTTTTCAATTGGTGGAGAAGACGAGGAAATTGGGGAAACAATGGGTGCATTAACTTCAAGCAACAAACATGACATGTTAATTGTTTCAGGATAAGGTTGGGTTTGGGTCATTGAATTTGGATGGATAAGCCTTATCTATTCCCACCATATCTTAAATCTGTTTGTGGCATTATCAGCATCTCTTCCGGCTCCACGTCAGTGTTTATTTCTTTTCTGTTATTGTGTCATTCATTTCACCCCGCGTTCAGTTTTTTTCTTAATAATGATCATATTTAAAAAGAAAATCTGATATAATTAGAAGTTCATTTGTAAAAAGAATATAATTTATTTTTAAAAACTATTATAATTAATTTGATAAACTAAATTTTCACGGATACTTATGAGAAAAGTTTTAACATTACACGTATATAAATCAACCGTTTGGTCATCAATGATCCAGAGGAATGACAGGGAATTGGATAATGTCAAAATCATTTGAAGAATTGACCGTTGATATGTGAAGGTCGAGTGACACCGTTTAACGTCGGGGACAGGTGTTGAGATATGAGTGAAGGGAGGGTTGGTCCCCCGCCCAGCCACATTAACGGTTATTTCGATTCGATCAAACTCGTCTCGAATTGATTTCGAGTTGTAATTGCATAAACTCGACTAAATAAAATTTTAAATTCAAGTCGAGTTATGAAATAAAACTCGATTAACTCGAATAACTTGAAAATTTTAGTAATTAGCATATTGATTTTCAAGTTTGAGTTGAATCTCTTAACTTTGCATGATATATATATGTCACATATAAAATATGAATAAATATAAATGTATTGTGTATTACAATAAAAAAAATATTTAATTTAGAATCAAATAGTACTATAATATTATAAATATTTACATTAGATTGTAATACTACAGCAGTAGACAAAAAAATGATAATCAAACTAAATTCTAAAAGAAACGGGTAGCAGGAAGTGTATTAGGCTATTAATATTGTATAACTAATTTGGTATTAGTTAGGTGGTTATAACATGCCAACTCTTTGTATAAAGAGGTGTGATTGAATTTGTAAAGGTACAAATTTTTACCTCTCACATCTTAGATTCTGATATGGCATCAGATTCATTTGCAATTAATTTTATACTCAATGAGGATGGGAAAAAATTATTCTTCTCTAGTTATTTGGTGCGACAACATCATCTTCATACAACCAATCCAGTACATCATGCAAAAAATGAAATATTCTAAACTAGATTTGTGTTTTGTTCGAGAAAAAATGACGAATGACTCCATTCTAGTCAATTATGTGCTTGTTATTGATCAAGTTCCAGATGTTCTCACCAAACTACTCTCATTAGTTCTTTTTCAAACACTTAAAGAAAGAAGTTGATAGTCTTCTCTTCTGAAAAAGTAAGCATAACACTTGAAAACTATAAATTACGTAATGCAACAGACAAAGAAAATATTAATCAAATTAAATCTTAAAAGAGACAAGTAACAGGAAGTGCATTATGTTGTAATACTAATGCAATAAATAAAGAAAAATGCTAATCAAATTAAATTCTAGAAAAAGAGTAGTAAGAAGTGCATTAGGCGGATGATTAAACTAAATCCTTGAAGAGACAAGTAGTAAAAAATATATTAGATCCTTAATATTGTATAACTAATTTATTATTAGTTGGATGATTATAACGTACCAACCCTTTATATAAAGAGGCATGATTGGATTTGTAATGACACACTTCTGTAATATTAAATTTTTTTCTTCTCATATCTTAAATTCTATCATGGTATCACATTCATTTACAACCTATTATCTACTCAATTAATATGAAATAAATCTTCCTTCTTCTTCAGTTATTTGGCGCGATAACACTAGTGTCATCGTTCATGCAGTCAATCTAGTAGATCATGTAAAAATAAAACATGTTGAACTAGATTTATCTTTTATTCGAGAAAAAAGTCATGAATGACTTCATTCGAGTCCATTATGCGTCTATTATTGATCAAAAATGTTCTCACCAAATTACTTTCATTGTTTTTTTAAACACTTAAGATAGAAGTTGAGAGTCTTCTCTCTTGAAGAAGTCAAGGACAACGCTTGAAGATTATAAACTACCTAAAGCAACAAACAAGGAAAAATATTAATCAAACTAAATTCTAGAAGAGGTAAGTAGCAAGAAACGTATTAAATTGTAATATTAATGCAGCAGACAAAGAAATGTTATGGATCGAGTCCCACGGATGACATTTCATAATTCGGAGGTCTTCTACGGAAGTTGCTCTCAACCTGGTGTTGGGCCAACCTACTATCTTACCTCCCCTTACCCCATTACATATGGGAACAAGGGACAACCAACCATGTAGCAGGAAATGTATTAGGTCGTTAATATTGTATAATTAATTTTGGTATTAGTTAGGTAGTTATAGCATGCCAACTTTTTGTATAAAGAGGTGTGATTGAATTTGTAAAGAAACTTTTTTTGTAATATTAATTTTTTTTACCTCTCATATCTTAGATTCTGTCATGGTATCAGATTCATTTGCAACCTATTCTCCGTTCACTGAACATTAAATAAGTCTTCCTTTTTCTTCAATTATTTGATGCGATAAAGCTAGTATCATCACTCATGCAACCAGTCCAGTACATCATGCAAAAAATTAAACATGCTAAACTTGATTTGTGGTGTTTTGGGGGGAAATGACGAATGAACCCATTCAAGTCAATTATGTGCCTACTATTGATTAAGTTCCAGATGTTCTCACTAAATCACTCTCAGTGGTTATTTTTTCAAACACTTGAGGTAGAAGTTGAGAGTCTTCTCTTGTGAAGAAGGCAAGCACAACGCTTGGAAATTCTAAATTGCCTAATGCAGTAGACAAGGAAAGTGTTATTCAAATTAAATCTTAAAAGAGACAGGTAGCATGAAGCATATTATGTTGTAAACTAATGCAATCGATAAAGAAAAATGTTAATCAAATTAAATTCTAGAAGAGAAGGGTAGTAAGAAGTGTATTAGGTTGTTAATATCTATAACTAACTTGGTATAATTATATGGTTCTAACCTATCAATTCTCTGTATAAAAAAGGTGTGATTGGTTATGCAAAGACACACTTTTCTAGTATTAAGTATTTTACTTCTCATATCTTAGATTCTGTCATGGTATGAGAGCATCTACAACTTATTCTTTACTCATTGAATTTGGAATAAATATTTCTTCATTTCTAGTTATTTGGTGGAACAACCATAGTGTCATATGCAATCAATTTAATATATCATGCAAAAATAGAATCTATTGAATTAAATTTGTGTTTTGTTCGAGAAAAAATCATGAATGACTTCATTCAATAATTATGTGTCTATCATTTATCAAGTTACGTATGTTCTCATCAAACCACTCTCATCGATTTTTTTTCAAACACTTAAGACAAAAATTGAGATAGTATTCTCTCCTGAAGAAGTTAAGGACAACGCTTGAAAGTTGAGAATTACCTAATGCAACAAACAAGGAAAATATTAATTAAACTAAATCTTAGAAGATAAAAGTGGTAGGAAACATATTAGGTCGTAATACTAATGTAATAAACAAAGAAAAATGTTAATCAAACTAAATTCTAGAGGAGACATGTAGTAGGATCTGTATTAGATCTTTAATATTGTATAACTAATTTGTTATTAATTAGATGATTATAACCTACCAACTCTTTGTATAAAGAGGTGTGATTGGATTTATAAAGACACATTTTTGTAATATTAATTTTTTTACTTCTCATATATTAAATTCTATATGGTATCAGAGTCATTTACAACCTATTATTAACTCACTGAACTTGAAATAAATCTTCCTTCTTCTTCAGTTATTTGGTGCGATAAATTAGTGTCATCATTCATGCAATCAGTCTAGTACACCATGTAAAAATAGAACACACTGAACTAGATTTGTCTTTTATTCGAGAAAAAAATCATGAAAACTTCATTCAAGTCAATTATGTATGTCATTGATCAAGTTGAAGATGTTCTCACCAAACTACTTTCATCAGTATTTTTAAATACTTAAGATATAAGTTGAGAGTCTTCTCTCTTGAAGAAATTAAGGACAACGCTTGAAAGTTGCAAACTACTTAATGCAACAGACAAAGGAAAATATTAATCAGATTAAATTCTAAAAGAGGTAAGTAGCAAGAAACATACTAGGTTGTAATATTAATGAACCAGATAAAAAATGTTAGTTAAACTAAATTTTAGAAGAGAGATGTAATAGGAAATGTATTAAACCGTTAATATTATATAACTAATTTGTTATTAGTTAGGTGGTTTTTACTTGTCAACTCTTTGTATAAAGAGGTGTGATTGAATTTGTAAGGAAATGTTTTTGTAGTATTAAGATTTTACTTCTCATATCTTAGATTCTGTCATGGTATCAGAGTCATTTGCAACATATTTTCTATTCATTGCACTTGGAACAAAATCTTATTTCTTCTCAAATTATTTGATGTGATGAAACTAATGTCTTCGCTCAGTTAGCCAATCCAGTACATGATGCAAAAATGAAATATGCTAAACTAGATTTGTGTTTTGTTCGAGGAAAAAATGATGAATGACTCCATTCAAATCAATTATGTGCCTGTTATTGATCAAGTTCCAGATGTTCTCACCAAACCACTCTCATCAATTTTTTTCAAATATTTAAGACTCGTCAAAAATTTAAAATATTTAAGATATAAGTTGAGAGTCTTCTCTCTCGAAGAAGTCAAGGATAACGCTTGAAAGCTGCAAATTACCTAATAAAATAGACAAGAAGAAATATTAATCAAATTAAAGATTAGAAGAGACAAGTAACATGAAGTGTATTAAGTTGTAATATTAACGCATCAAACAAAGGAAAATTTTAATCAAACTAAATTCTATAATAGACAAGTAGCAAGAAGTGTATTAGGGTGTTAATATTATATGACTATCTTGGGATTAGTTAGATGGTTATAACCTACTAACTCTTTGTATAAAGAGGTGAGATTGGATTTGTAAATGCACACTTTTGTAGTATTAAGTTTTTTTTACCTCTCATATGTTAGATTATGTCAATTTATAATTGGATTTAAACAAAAACTCAAATTAATCGACTCGATTCAACTCGAATTTTATAACTTCTCAAAAAGATTTCAAGTCAAATTCGAATTATAAAGTATAATTCATCAACTCGAATAACTCAAAAAAAATTTACTCGCCTTATTTAATGTTCACCCCTAAATCTAGCTGTATTTGATGCAATGTAATAAGAGATATTAAGTCATTCATAACTTGAATTACTTTATATTATTTATATAAAAATATTATGATTTAAGCTAGAGGACAACTCCTCTAAGCCCAAGTTTAAATGTGTTATATATATATATATTATTTAAAAGTTTTAAATTTTAAATTATAGATAATAAAGTTTAAATTCTAAATGTACACGTGGCATTAAAATGGATAAAACTGTATAAACTAAAATTTACACCGTATTTATATCAAATCATATGAATATTAAAACTTGCGCATCATATATATATATATATATAATCATGTAATTTTTCAAAAAAAATTAACTAAAACTTAATAATAATAGCCCAAATTAAATTATCTTTATTGTAAAAAAAATTGTTGTATTCTTAAAGGTTTTATGTTCGAATACTAGAGATTGTAAAGTATTTAAACATTTATTGTCAAATGAGTAATAATATTTCGAACAAGTACTATAACTTATAAGTATATTATATTAATAAAAAAAACTTAATATTAATAAGTCTACACGAATTTGATTACAACTAGGCTTCTAATTCTTGGACTGTGGTGTGTCCCACCTTTGGGTCACACGATTCTCCATATATATGAAGGGAAGCCTTTATTTATTTCACGCTGGTTTTATAATTCACGTTGGACAGATAATCCCACACCGCCTACTGAGACAAGATATGAACCGATATCTCGTATAAAATAGATGTGCGACACCGAAGAAAAGCATGATCCTTCAGGCAGTAAACGGGATATGATGAGTGGTCTATACTCACAATATATGTGGGATGAGTGTTCGCCCCATCGCCTGGTTACGACACTCGGGCACTCCCTCTGTTTCCACCTGATCCCAATCTTGAAGGAAAATCAGATTGAAACAGTAGCACGTTTGCCATTTACGCCTCTATGCCTGCTTGGCATTTAGGGTTTAAAACAAATAAATTAGTAGTAGTACATGGACTAATAATAATTACAAAAATTCTTGAAATTCCAAATAATTTAACGATTTGTACAAAATGGTTAAAGTGAAATTCTTTGAATGACACCCTTTATGTTGCTTGAGTAAGCCATCCAAGACGTCCAATATATTCGTGTGTGAAACTTTCAGGGTCTTTCTTTCCCTAAAACTCCTCAGAGGAGAGTTACCAACACTCCTACTTGATGCCAAAGCTCTGATGCCTTTGCTTTTGTCTAAAGGAAGTTCCTGACTTATACTGATCATCGGGATCGATTTCCTCGCGATTGTCTCGTTTAATAAGTCGCGATTGTCCCTTTTAATAAGTAAACTTCTTCAGAGAGTTTGGTCCTCTGAGATTTCATCGCGGTTGTCTCATTTAATAAGTTTTCTTCTTCAGAGAGTTTGGTCCTCTGAGATTTTATAATGCCTTTTAGCGATAGAATTCGCTGCATCTTAGAGTAAGAAATGATGAAGTCATACCACCAATTCGAGGATGTATTCGTCCGTTTTATGTTTATCTGCAAGATGAAGTGTTCGTAGCCGAGTGAGGGTAATATTTGGGGCTGCATTCCTTCCGAATTTGATGTTGTCAGAGGAGAAAAACACACACCATGATAACATCGTTACGATGTTATACCAATTCATTGATATGCACATAAATTGAAAGAAATAGAGAAAGCTTCACTAAACTAGTATTTTCCCATTCTCCAACGCATCCAAAGCCTTGATGTGATGTGTTGTACAATGCAGAAAATGGAAAACAATGAAACAAATTACTTACAAAATGACATCAAACACATAACATATTAACTTTAGAAAAACTAGTTTTAGTCTGCTTGGTTGCGTAACTTGCGTTTGTAGCAACTGGAACAAGCCACTACAGTGTCTTTTCCATCTCATCCTTGACCTCTGAAATCGAACACTGCAGAAAAATAACTCGGGACGAAGTTATTGTAGAACAAACGAAAACAATACCTCTTCCTCGGTGTCAATGGACTGTATTCGGGACCTTAAACCTTCCTTAACAGCGGGTGGCAGTCCGTGGTATAATGTGTCCCTTACATTAGGGGGAAGCGAGGCCAGGCGAGCTGCCTACGGCATATAACTTCAGTTTAATCCAATATGGTAGGCCAAGATATCTGGTAGAAGTAAAAGGAACAAATAGAAAGACAAACTTACAATGTTATCAATCTGATTAATAAGATTAGCATACTCTAAAGAAAGTCCAGCAACACCGAGTTCTCGAGGATTTTCCGTAGTCTCCTTTCTAACTGATGTTTGAGTATGCCATGAAACGACATGAAATGATGTTCTTCATGCTTACAGTTGCATGAGAGATTAAGGGTTGAATCTATATGATTACCTCTAAAGGCTTCAGAGATTAATTGATGCATATAAGTAACAATATCGACGAACTTCTCCACAATCTGCAATACAACAGAATTACAGTCATTGCTATTGTTTACTTGTACACAGACTTAAATGTGAGTAGCAGATACAGGTTTGCGCTCAACACTTCTTCAATAAGAAAATAAAAGAAAAGAGAAAGATGTTAATAGGATGCTGCATTTGAGGTTAGCAGTCTCTAACAAATGTGGTGGAGATATAATCGAAAATGGATCGAATTTCTGCACACACAAAACGAGAAGAAAGATCGGTAAAGATGAATGTAACATCCTCCATGGCTAACCTATTTTAGGGAGATTTGACTCCATATCTCCCAGCCTTCGCCGACAATCCTGGTCAAATCTGTCTAATGCATTCAATTCATGGTACAATGCATGTAAACATATATTACATAAATTCAAATGTACGAGGTAGGGAGACGATATCGGATAAAGGGTCAAAACCCCAAACTAAAAGAGTATTAACTTACAGAGGTATGCTGAGCCAGAGAAGTTTGTTCTTTCATTGTCTGGCGAATTGTCCATCGAGTCTGATAGGTTGTACTAGTCAGTGAACATCAGCAACAGCAATGTAAGACTGAAAGTAATGCTACTACCAAAAAAAGTTCTTACTTCGAAAAGTATCGACCGAGGTTGTGCCATTGTGGATCTTTACATAAATCTCCGAACCTTATTACTTCTCTCGAAAAAACATCCAATTCATCCTTAGAAATGCCAATGCAGAAATTGTCATATACTCGAATATGAGTAACAATGATTAAAAGCACAAAGAAAGAGTAACTATCAAGTAACTTACCTCTTGTCAGCTGCTACAATGCTTAGCAACTTGTTCATCTCTGTAGAAACTAGCTTTTGTACTGCTTCAGAATTTAAGACATCATTTCTGAGGAATTGAATGTTTTCTTCTGAAAGTGACAGCAAAAGATTTGCTCCTTTCGCTATAGATATTTTATTTCCCTTTGAAGATAGTCCGGTAACAAAGCTACTTGCTGAGTTCAAGCTCTCCACGGAACTCCCGAGTGAATCGAGAACGTTGACTGCTCTTTCGAGGCCATCGGTGCCAGCACTTCCGAGAAATGAACTCTGTGAAACCAACAAATATACAAGAGGTAAAAAGGTGATCACATTCTTAGAGATAAAGATCCAATAGGAAATGACGATTCAATGGGCCACAGCTGATACCCTGGCAACTTATAAGACACTAGGAACAATAAGGATGAAACAAGCAATACCCTGGCGATCGAATTTTAAGGGGGTGCTGACGGTTCGAATTGCTGGGAAAATTCGCTCCGATGTATGTAATCGTTGCTTTAGGCGGATTGTCTCCCGAGCTTAACAAGATCGCTCCAAATTCTATACACCAAAAATCAGAGTGGATTGCCGGTGGTACTGCTCTTTTGATAGCAACTAAGAGAATAATTCGAAATATTTTTAAATGAGAGGATATGAGAATGCTTAGTGAATTGAGAGTGATATGAAGCTCTCTATTTATAGGCTAAGCTTTAGTGGTAAAATTGTCTAACGTAAATCATATATAAAATCTGATTAATTTTTAAATTAAAATAATGTCTGAAACTGTTGTAATAAAAGGATGAATTTAACCTCAATTCAGTCCAGGTTCGTGTTTCAACACTCAGTCGTTTGTAACTCCAGGTAATTAACTCTGTAACTCTTGTAATTACTCTGTAACTGACACAATAAACACACTGAACAAAGTTACAAAATTATCCAGATTCATTCAACGTTTTACAGACATAAATTCATAAACTGACAATTTAAAATTTTAATTTTCAGAAATCAAAACGATAGCTGATTAACTAGTTGTTACCCTCTGAAAATTAAATCTTACAGTGGCCTATAAATATCAGACAAATTCTTTTACAATTTCTTTTATCTTTGACACGTATTGTCACAAGCCAGGAACACGAGACGAGACAGACGGCAGCGCGACAAAATAGAAGAATGAACACTATAAATATCAAAGTCAAATAATATTTCCCACCCAATATGAGATAATGTTTTTCCGCATTACTAACAAGGGTTCCATTAATTCATAGGTGTACGTTCAACGATAGAGGCGGAACTGTGGGGAGTCCTAGAAGGGCTTAAATGTGCTTGGGATCATGGAGTAAGGAGACTGATAGTAGAAGTAGATAATTTGGTAGTTTTGAGACACTTGAAGGAGAAAACATAGACATTACTTGAAACTACAGTGGGTCATTACATAAAACAGTTAATTAACAGGGAATGAGAGATTAAAGTCTCATGTATACCGAGAAGGGAACCGATTAACAGATGACATGGCCAAACTGGGAAAAGAAGTGGAGACGACTATATACTCTGTCAACACCCCCAGAAAGCTTTCAGGAGTTGCTGGATGAGGAAGGTTGCAGTTTTAATAATTTAGGATAATTGTTAAGTTTTACTTCTTTATTTACAAAAAAAAAAGGTTTAGCTTAGAAATATTGATTGGTGCATTGCATAATTTGTATTCATGTGAGAAAATTTCTCATAAATATCTTAAAATGATGATAAATATTATCTTTCAATATTCAAAATTCTAAAAAAAATTATCATCATTTCAAATATATTTGTCCAACAATTCATTTTATTTGCCCAATACTCGTTAAATCAAATAGCACAATTTTAATTTTTTTAAATAAAATTAAATTCAATTTAACTCTAAATTTAAGGAAAATTCTACAATACACATCACACACTGAAATGTAGCACTAATTTTGTAGGGTAAATTTTTTAAATGGTCATTAAACAATAAATTTTTAAAATAATAAAAATATTTTTTTAAATATAACTTTATAATTAATATTTTAAATCATAAAATAATAATTATATTTTTAGAAAATATGAATTCGTTAAATCATAAATTTTTTATAATTTTTTTTATTTAGTTTTGATTATATTTGAAAATTATAATTTGTAATTTTTGAGGTCCAACCATTTCAGGTTAAACAATGTGATTCAATTCTTTAACTTTTGTTTTATAATTTTAAATACAATTTTAAAAATATATTTATAATTTCAAAAATAAATTTTAAAAATTCATATATTTTACAAATATTTTTCTATTTTTTAGAATTATTACTTAAAAATATCAAAAATAAAATTTTAGTCACAATTGATAGAGCAAATAAGATATTTTTTAATTAATTTAATATGTTACATTAGCCCTTAACATGGTTAAGTGTCAATACTTCTTTTTAACAAAATACAAATTTTAATACTCATTTTATAATTTTTTAAAATTCGAATGATCAAAAGGAATATTTTAATATAATTTAATGATTATTTATAAATTTATAATGTGTATATCGGTGCATGACATGCGATGTAGACTCATCCTAAATTTAACTAATGTACTTGTGATAATTATACACTAAAAATTTGACAAATAAAATATCATTTCACTCGGGCTTCCAAAGAAACTAGAAATGTCTTCCTGCAAGAGTTTTCCTCTAACTTGGGCATTGCCCAACATGTCTGACTTAATGGATGGATTATAGATTTTTCATTCCCCAGGCATTTGCTTAGCTTTCGTTCTCCCATGCAGGAAGTCAGGAATTTTTGTGAAGACAACTCTTTCTAAACCACAAATCAATATACATATATAGATTATATTTAGAATTTAATTAATTTTTTTTCTCTATTTCACTTTGACTAATTATGACCGATTCGGATTACACACCTGATTTTGGTGGGTGGCCGGGGGTGGAGTTCTCTTAAGACCCAAACGGGCCCCAACCCCTATAAAAAATTATATTCGATAGATTTTGATCTAATAGTATTTTAGTTTATATAAAAATAAATATTTAAATTAAAAAATATATAAGAATTTATTAAATATTTAATCAAGTAGGGGTCAAATAAAAAATGATAATCCAATGTTCTTTAATTTTTCATCTAATAACAATTTATGTCATTATAAGTTTAAATATTAGATAAATTAGACAATTATCTTCTGAATTTTAAGTTTAAATATCTAATAAGTCATTGCATTTTTCTTAAAAAATTTAATATTTCGACCTTTGTCAATATCTAATTTTTGACTTCGTCTATGTGGGTGACTAATTAAGACTGATAATTATTTTTCATACGTTGAACTTTAATATAAAATATTTTCTAAATAACATTGAGTTTATCATCGTCTAAAGATGAGGTTATTAAAAGATTTATTGATTGTTCGGTCGAAATCTTTAATAATAAAATTATATTATTTTTTACGAAGCTTCTAGATAATTTTAAATCAAGATTTTTTTATCCCTACTCTATAAAAAAATTCTAAAGAATATGATCACTAGATCGTATCATACTTATCGTAAATAATATGATATGTCAAAATATTATATAATTTATTTTGATTGATTTAGATAAAGAGTCAAAATGATCTAATTAAAGGGTACGTAGACTTAAAGAATAAAATTATAGAATAAAATTATTTATCAAAATTAGATGTACGACTCGGATTGATTCGGATTAATTTAAACGAAATCTTGGGAACATGAAGAATAATTAAAAAATATATAGAGTAAAGAGAGTGAATTGATGAAAAATCTAAACAATAAAAGATCCTCGATTGAACAAAATCTTAAATTTTATAAAATATTTCGTAAACATAATAACTATATATTATTAAAATTTCAATCCAACCTAATTCCCTATACATAATACATTGCTAAAATATCTATATATCCTCAAAAGTGAAGCATTCTCCTTGTAGTTTATAAAGGTAATTTTGGTGGTCTCCCAAGCTAAGACAAAGCTAAAACGAAAAATACAGGGGGGGGGGGAAATCTCATTAATCAATACTGCAATAGTCTTCCCATGGAAATAACCGGAGATCCTCCGCCGTCATGGTCACAGCCGACAACGCGCCGGCGTCAGCCACCATCTCCTATTTCTTTCACCCCATCAGTTCTCATTCTCTTACCCATCACCGCATTGCTCGTCTCTCTCTTTGCCGTCCCTCATTTTCTCTCCACGGCAACTCACATTTTAAGACCCGTCGGAGAAAAGAAAAACTGGGATTCGCTCAACGTTGTTCTGGTCTCGTTTGCGATTCTTTGCGGTGTTTTTGCTAGAAGAAACGACGATGAAGATACCAACGACGACAACATCAACAGAAATGATAATAATGATAATGAAATTGACAAGCCAAGCCACATTGTTTCGCAGCAATGGTTTAAGTATTCGGAAAGATTGATGTCGGCACCGGATACCGGCGTTACAACTTTAAAGAGAAGCAGCAGATCGTACCCGAATCTGAGACAGGATGTGTGGAAGAATGATGATGAAGATCGGTTTCGTTTTTATGATGATTTCGAATTAAACAGGTATCGATCTTGGACGAATTGTAGTGATCAAGTTCATGAGCTTCGTAGGACGTGTAGAAGTGACTTTGAAGAATGTGAAACCAAGATCAGTCCTGTTGACACTTCCGTGTCTCCGCCGCTTTCGGCGCCGTCTCCACCTCCAGCTTCCCGCCATAAGCCAAGACGAACTTATCAAAACGATGGAGGGGAGAATGTGATGGATAAGAAAGATCAAGCTGATCGATTCAAGCAAATCAAGTCTTCAAAGCCCGTAATACCGCCGCTTCCGCCGCCGTTAGTTGAAATGGGAAATATAGCAGAGGTAAAGCATGCGAAATTGGAAGGACGAAGAAGTAATCCAAGCAAAGAAATAAAGATGGTTCTTGCTTCGTTAAGAAAGAGAAAGAAGAAGCTTAAGCTAAAGGATCACAAGCATCAACAAGAATGCCCCTTGCATTCGCCACACGAGCCACCCTCCTATTATTCTATTATACCTCCTCCACCTCCACCACCACCGCCGTTTCCATCTTCGGTCTTTCAAAAATACGATCTCTTCAGAAAGTGCGGTAAAAGCAAACAAATTCGTTCAGTTCCAACGTCAACGTTTTCTATATCAATACGATTATCGAAACAAAACACTGAGATCCCACCACCACCAACACCTACACTGCCACAGGTACTTGTTTCTACTAAAAGATTATCAAACCAAAATAATCAAACCCCACCACCATCAGCACCGCCACCTGAATCTTCGAGGAGAAGAGCCCCAACCGACAGTGGCATGCCGCCATCGCCGATAAATGTAAATAATAGTTATTGTCAAGAGAAAATGAGCAACGGTGGACAGTTACCGTCAATTCCGATGCCGCCGCCGCCTCCGTCACTGCCATTTAAAATACCGGAATTTGAGAAAACTGATATCGATGTTTCATCAAGCAAAGATGATGTGGGAACGGACAGCATGATGGACGACCCTGATGTTAATGCTAAAGCTGAGACCTTTATCGCGAGGCTTAAGGATGGTTGGAAATTAGAGAAAATAAACTCCATGAAAGATAAGATAAATCATATAACAAGTTCTGAGATCCAGCAATTACTGTTGATGAACAAATGATTCAGACATTGCTCCAAATTTTCTGGTTGATTTGGTTTCTCCGTTATACATTCGATTAATTAAAATTCATTGAATATTGTGACAGATTTAATTCTAGTTTATAGGAGTCCATACGTCCATTAGGAATATGTATCTATTCGTAAGAGAATAAATTTTATATTTTTAGAAACAAAAAAGCCTTGCTGCTAGATTTTTATCAAAATATTTTTAATTTAATATTATCTTTAGTATATATATTATTTATTTAAATTTTTTTAATCATCGATAATATATTCATTACGAACACAAATCCTTAAAAAAAACTACATTAAATTTGATCAACCAAATTCACTCGAAGAAAATTTTACATACACTATATACATATACAAGTGTAGATGATAAGATTATGGGAAAATAATTACTGTAAAGTAACTTTCTTAACTTCCATCTCGGCTTCACCGATCGCCATAGTCGGGTAATACCGGATCCGGGTGGCGATTATAGGGTACCCATTGTCATCCTATTCTTCAATTTACACTGGTCACTCACCCTTTTATCTTTTTTGGTCAACCAGATCATCGCCGGCGAATAATTCAAAATCCGGCGCCGCAAAATCATCGCCTTTGAGCTTCATCAAAGCGAGAATCATCATAAAGTGATCTCTTTGAGCGGGTTATAGTATATAGGCATGTCTTTCAATGGCTTCCCTCCATTCATTTCAGCTCAGCTCCATTATCTCGTCAATTACTTCCCCGAAAAAATCAAGGTAATTCCATCTAACCCCATTCCCATATTTCCTTCAAATTTCAATGAACGGAATTACTTCGATTAAGAACTAGGGTTCCATTTTAACAGTAACGGACATTTCAATTTCTCTTTGTAGTTTTGATTTGCGGGTTGAGCAGGTGTTATCTGGTGGCAAAACCTACTCGGGGGGTCTCGATCGATTCACATTGCTTATTCCATATTGCTTAGACTATATTAAATGTCTGTAAGATTTTTAATTGTGAAATGCAAGATTTGTTAGGAAATTGCTTTCTATTTAGATGATCTTATATAGATAATTTGTTTACATTGATCCAGGGGGTACTATATATTCCCATTGGCTCCGCCGGATATAATATTTGGACCCGAAGACGAGGATTTTCACACATTACACATGTCTGGCAGTGTAGGAGAGGGGGACTTGAAGTTTCTAAACATGTTGTCTGATTGGAACCATAAAGACCATGCTAGAATTGAGTTTAGGCTTGATGTTTACTGGAACTTGCTATTGTAATGGAAAGCAAAAAATTTTATGGTTTGCGGGGGGGGGGGGGGGGAGCCCTAAAAGTTCATGTTTTTTTCTTGTTAAATAGGGACCAACCAATATACGGCTTACCGGAAGAAACGTGTTGGAGAAGTGGATGATGATAGGTTGAAATTTGAGATAAGCACTACTTGTTCACGAGAGGTAATCTCTTGGCATTTAACTTTGGTTTCTGATGGAGAAAGAGAAGATCATACTGTGTTGTTTTCTCAACCTAATTTGCAGTTTTATATAATTCCCATCAAGGTTAAGAGTAATGAATGAGGAGATAAATGTGCAAATACAGAGCCATATCCTTTATAATACCCTTTTTTCTCAATATTTGTTTATCTTGTCACAGGAAGTCTGTCATTGAAGACCATTAACATCACATATATAATCATAATTTACATGTCTTTATTCTTCGGTTTTCAGTTATTGTGCATGTCTATTGCCATTTGTAGGAACTGAAAGATACAAATTTGCCCATCACATAATTGCATATTGAACATTTTAGTATATTTAGACTCCACTAAGCCATTGATATTTAATGTAATTATATGAATCTGAATATATATCCCCCTATCCCATCTTCTTTTTTTCTATTTAACTTAGTTTACAGTTTGCCACTGTTGAAGCTCTTCAATTTTATGAGACACTTGCATTTGTAAACGAATAATTGATTAGTGCCTTAACTTCTTCCTCTTTTCATATTCCTTAACTGTACTGCAGGGAATTGAAATGCAAATTAGTTCAGGTGCTGAAAAGGTATTCCTTTGATGGTATGGTTTATAAGTAATTTTTTTGTGCTTAAAAATAATTTATTTTTAATTAAATCCATGATCTTATGCCTTTGGATCTTAGCTTAGCCAGAGGAGGACAAATTTGCTGTGCCTCTCATGGATATGAACATAAACAAAATGGTGCATGGATGCCCCTGGAGACATCCACAAAAGATTTACTTACAGGTTTACCTTTCCTTCTTTTCCTTCTCATTTATGTGCAATTTAATTCTTAAAAGTAATTTGTATGTATTTGATTTGTTGTTCTACTTCTTTCTTCCCTTTTTCCCTCTATTTCTTTCCCACCTCTATTAAGCTTTGTAATCTTACAGGTAATATACCTGTTGGAAAAAAGAATGCATCTACTCTCTTACCAGCTCGTCTGAAATTGATGTCAACTACTGAGCTTAGAGCTCTGTTTTCCATAGAGGATGTCAAGCTTCCTTCTTGCTTGGATGCAATGTGAGTGATGTGCATTATTCTACCTTTATGTGTTGCATATCTTAAAAGGGAAAACAATTTGTGCTGACAAATTTCAGTTGTTTTTTGCCTTCTCATTTGAAGGTGCATGGCTGAATATCTTCCTCATCTAGAAGAATATCTTCCTCATCTAGAAGAATCTCTTCAGAAACAGGTCACCTTTTCATCTTCTAGGCTTTACGTTGAGTGGTTAGGAGCAGGAATGATCTGCAATCTTCTTTGTTCTCCTGGTTGTGGAAGCTTTTCCATTAATTCATATAAGAAGACACTTTATAGAGTCATTAGCCCCATTGTTTGGAAAACCTTTGGAAGCTGATCCGGTGTGCACTAAATGTGCCATTTATCTTGATATATTAAGTCTTAAATCCTTGAACTTTGATTGTTTGATCGTCATTGCTTTCTGTGGCAGCTCTTTTGCAGAAAGGCCACATTTCTTGCTTCTTCTGGATCCTTTGTTTTCCTGGTACCATTAGATAATTCCTGATTATAGCATTTTCTGTTTTGGTGTTTGCGATGGTTAAGCTTAATAAAGGATTACTTTTACTAAGCTTGAATAAGTTCTAGATCATGTAGAATGTTTTAGTGACATTATGATTGCATTTTATTTTAGAACAATTAGTTTTTGTATCTTGCTTGTTGTACACGTACATTTTTTTACTGAACTTGGCCTCCAAAATTTAACTTTTGATAGTACTGTTGTTGTAGGTACATTTTTTTATTTCAACTCAGTTTCCTAAGCAGCAGCCAGCTCTTATGCTTCAAAGTTCTCAGGTAATACTAATTGCTTTTCCTAATGTAAAGTCCTCAGGTTCTTGAGTAGAGTATTTAGATACTATTTTAAGACAGATTGATCCAAGATTTTTGAATTCATCGTGTTGAGGGGTCTGGAATAGCGATACAATTGTGTTAATTATACTTGTGATGATATTTCTGAATAAGTTGTATGGACCAACTGGCTTTTATGGTTCTTCACAGTATCAGTTCCTCTACTTATTGAAGAAGTTCTTCATTTTCACTATTTTCTTGGCTGATTAAACGGTTCTTTTGCAAATTTGATAATTACATGTGTTATCATTGTGAAATACTGCAGCATATATCACCGCAAGGAATACCGAAAAAGTCACCCCTTCTGTCGGAATATCCCTGGAGTCCAAGATGGGAAGCATCACGAATGGCTGTGCAAATATTGTGAGTTTCGTTACTGTCTATATAGATTCAGAATTGGGGTTTCTGCGTGTTTTGCTCATGTGAATCGATTTCTCCAGTGACTTCTTGGCAGATGAGGCTTTGAACTTCAAGTGGTTCTGTAATGAGTCTCAACCTCAACACTAGACCAACATGAAGATGCTGAAGTTTCGCAAGGATTATGGATTATGTTTTATTCATCGAAGCTGTGTAAAAAAATGCTTAATGAAACATTATTTGGTAGCTTTATTTCATACATTTTCGGAAATGGTGTTTAATTTTGCAGAAAGGAAACGCAAAGCTTTTTGTAACTTTTAAATCATACTTCCGTCCAAAGGAAGTTCGGTCCAACGCGACTTACCAATTGATATAAACGGAAATCACATTTATATAAACAATATGATCAACAAGCTTAGATAAAAGCTCGAATTAAATGAGTACTGTCCGATTTGTGTATTTAGTCCTCTTATTGTTTGTTTATTTCTAGACTATTTTTATGAAAAATATATTATCAACATAGATCCTCGATTTTTCTGTTAATTTTGTAAAATGTATATAGTACGAGGACCATATATACGATTTATCCTTCAAAAGCCGAATTTGGGAAATTGCGCTTAACGTCCCTAATGAACGCAACGCTGCCCCTTCTTTTTTTTTTTTTGAGTAAAACGCTGCCCCTTCCTTTGGATGGGCGGGAGCGGGCGGTTAGTTGATGTCCGTACCATCTCTCTCAAAATATATCAAACGTCCCACTCAGAGACAGACAGACAATACTTAAAAAATATCATCTCATCTCCTTATATCATCACCATTTCCTTCTTCAATTTTTCCTCACCAATTCGCTCTATTTCCTCTCCCAACCCTAGTACCTCTAATTCTCCTTATTTTCTTTTTCGAAAACAATCGACGATGAGAGAAATCCTTCACGTTCAAGGAGGTCAATGCGGAAACCAAATCGGTTCCAAGTTTTGGGAAGTGATTTGCGATGAGCACGGCATTGATCCTAGTGGGAGGTTCAATACGGATGGCAAATCATCCGAAAACCAACTGGAGCGGATCAATGTGTATTACAATGAGGCTTCCGGTGGAAGGTACGTCCCTCGTGCGGTTCTCATGGATCTCGAACCCGGTACTATGGATAGTATCAGATCTGGTCCTTACGGCCAGATCTTTAGGCCTGATAATTTCGTGTTTGGACAATCTGGTGCCGGAAACAACTGGGCCAAAGGTCATTACACTGAAGGTGCTGAGTTGATTGATGTTGTTCTTGATGTTGTTCGTAAAGAGGCAGAGAACTGTGATTGCTTGCAAGGTATACACATTATTTCCCTGTTTTTGTATTTTCATAGTAATCGAACTTATTTCTAGTGTTTATTGTCCTAGATATTTAGATTTCGGTAATTCTGCGGTGATTTTCTTAGAATTGTTTCTAGAAGTGTTTTTTAGTGCCGTTTTACATTTTTGTTTTCGCCTCGAAGTTCGTAACTCTTATCTCTGTTTGAGTTGCAATAGCACTTTCATGATAACGACATAGCTGCTCCTTCTCTTGATCGTTTGGTTTCCTTACTTTAGGCGGTGAGCATTTCAAGGTGAAATCATCTCAATTTTACCTATCTTACAATCTGTAAACAATAGCTAGATCTTCAAAATTATAATTGATTATTCACTGTGCAAATTACATGAAATGACTGCTGCTTTGTTCCATGATCCACCTTTTCTTTGGTTGGCTGACGGTTTAGACTGCGCTGTTATTAGTAAGATCTTTTTGTATGGTGTGGAGGCTATAGTGGCCACGGGTCTTTATCTACCTTTTATATATATAGTTAAATAAGCAGATTTGTTTATCTATATGATTTTTACTTTCCTTTTTTTATCTTCACTGTATGATTTTGATTGCCCAACAGCAAATCATTTTGTTTTTGATTCTATCGACAAAACTTTTGGAGCCTTGTTAACCTTTTTTAATGAATTTAGAGCATTGGGGACCCTTACCAGCTCATCGTCATATGAATGCAGTCTTTGCATTATTATTATGGATTGGCCAATATTTAACATCTAATCTTGAAGCAACAATGATCTCTAAATGAGCATGGGAAATCATAACTAACATCCATATATGCATACACCATGTGACTTTGTATCAATCTATAAGAACAGTAATCAAAAGGTAAATTGTAACATTGGCTTGTTTGATGCAAAATATTAAAAGTAGCAAGTACGAAAAGAAAAGAGAGCCATATTTCTGGATCCAGATCTATATGAAAAAGACAAATACTATCATCGTCATCTTATAATGGTATGACTGCTGTGAAAGATTTGGTTTGTTGCTATTATAATTATAGTAACTCTGTGGTCAGTGCCCAAAATATATAATCCGTAACAGTTGGATCTGGCTCAAGTTGATATGAATTCCTTTTGTTGATTGTAGTATTAAGTATATGTTGGAGCATGTTAATCTTATCTATTGGGCGATCTGTTGTTTTAGAGAAGGGTTAGCTTAAAAAGTTACTTTAATTATTTGCATTTTAGTGATGGTGAAATCTTAATGGTTAAATAATATGGTCATACGCCTTTGAATATTCTGATGAAGCTCACTTGTTTATGTTATTCCTGGACCAGGCTTCCAGATATGCCATTCACTTGGAGGAGGCACTGGCTCTGGCATGGGAACTCTCCTTATTTCAAAAATCAGAGAAGAATATCCAGACAGGATGATGATGACATTCTCTGTTTTCCCTTCGCCAAAAGTCTCGGACACAGTTGTGGAGCCGTATAATGCCACCCTTTCTGTGCACCAGTTGGTTGAGAACGCTGATGAATGCATGGTTCTTGACAATGAGGCACTTTATGATATTTGCTTCCGGACATTGAAGCTCACTAATCCGAGTTGTGAGTGAAAAAATATTAATCTTGATGGATGGTTTGCAATAAACGTGAAACTAACTCTTCCTTTTTTATCCTGCAGTTGGAGATCTGAACCACTTGATTTCCTCAACTATGAGTGGTGTAACATGCTGCCTTAGGTTCCCCGGACAGCTGAACTCCGACCTCCGAAAGTTGGCTGTGAACCTGATCCCATTCCCACGTCTTCATTTCTTTATGGTTGGGTTTGCACCCCTCACATCCCGTGGTTCTCAGCACTACATTTCTCTCACAGTCCCGGAGTTGACTCAGCAGATGTGGGATGCCAAGAACATGATGTGTGCCGCTGACCCTCGCCACGGTCGCTACTTGACAGCCTCAGCTAGGCAAGATGAGCACCAAAGAGGTTGATGAACAGATGATTAACGTTCAGAACAAGAATTCTTCATACTTCGTGGAGTGGATACCCAATAACGTGAAGTCCAGTGTATGTGATATTCCACCAAGGAGCCTGACGATGTCATCGACATTTGTTGGGAACTCGACATCAGTCCAGGAGATGTTTAGGAGGGTAAGCGAACAATTCACCGCAATGTTCCGTCGCAAGGCCTTTTTGCATTGGTACACTGGTGAAGGGATGGATGAGATGGAGTTCACTGAAGCAGAGAGCAACATGAATGACTTGGTTGCAGAGTATCAGCAATACCAGGATGCGACCGTGGAGGACGATGAGGGAGAGTACGAGGATGAAGGTATGGAGGAGAACTATGAGAACTGAAAGAAATTGTGACGAAGCCAATTGAAAGTTTGAGAATAAAAACCTTCCCTGCCGATATACATTTCTTCTACAAAATACAAATAGTAGGTGTGTAGTTAATTGTGCTTGTATGATTTCTTGCTTTATTATTGTATTGTCTTTCCTAAGATGATGTTTTCTTTTTGCTTTTTTTCTTGAATAATAAAGTGAATAAAACGCAAACTAAAGAGCTAAAACAACATGCTTAATTATGTCCTACTTCGGCTTGATACAAAGCCTGAACAGCCAAACTAGTTTAGCCATACCATCAGCGACTTGGTTTCTTCACGAAGGACATGAATGAACTTCAATTGCCAATCTCTATTCAACAGATCAACAATGTGTGATTTTAAATGTGAATGCAATTCCATTCTTCCACCCTGCTTAAGCAGTGAGCTTATATCCTTGCTATCGACTTCAATTATAACACGGTTGACACCCATCTCCCAAGCCATTCGAAGTCCTTGGAAAGCTCCCTAAATCTCTGCGTCCATAACCAAGCATAGACCAACATCCTTCGAAAATCCACTTACCCATAAACCTGTAGCATCACGAATAACCCCACCACAAGTAGAGAAGCCAGACTCGGATCTATGTGTACCATTCGTGTTCAACTTAACCCAACCTTGCGGCGGAGGACTCCATCGGACATTCTGATGCTGCCTCATGCTTGTCATAGACGGACTAGGCATTAACTGACGAGCTTGTCCTGCTTCCAACAGTAGCCTTCGACTCGCTGCACCACGCTTTACAACCCCATCATCTCTAGACTAAAGATTTCAAGATTCCTTCTCGTCCATAAGCTACACAAGATGAAACCAAACAACAACTCCAATCATCCGAAGCCAACGGAAAGAAATTTGGTTGATTGATATTAGTCATGATCCAATCTGTAATAGGTATACTGAAAAACATACTCACTCGGTCCGGTTTGATCAAAGACGAACAAGTAGTCCTTGCCACAATGCAATCTCTAAAGACGTGAGACAGCGATTCCATCCCTGCACTGCACAGCATACAGCTTCCATCATCCGTTATATGCCTTCTCAGTCTTTCCTCATTAGTCAACAATTTGCCTTTACAGATTAACCAAAGTAGGAGACGGACCCGCAACAATCCTTGGAAGTTCTTAATGGAGTTCCAAGTCCGCTTATCATGAGTTACAGTAGTTGACCTTCTACTTTGATATGCACTAGAGATCGAGAAATGTTATTTCTTCTCCCAAATCCAGCTCGGTTGATCGTCCCCTCCATAAGTTACCGGAGCTTGAATTGCCGTAAGATGTAAAAGAAGCGGAGAAGATAAATATGTATTAATTTCCTCCCACTTCTAGTCACCCTGCGACGAAAACATTGAATCAACTGAGACAGGAGCCAATTGCCTAAATGGTGCATTCAAACATGAATTCCCTAAGCCAGGAATCTTTCCAAAAATCAATAGTTTTTCCATTACCCAAAGTCCAGACCAAGTCAATACAAACATCCGGCCAAACCAACGAAATTCCTTCCAATGGCGGGAGCAAGCTTGCCGTGATATTGAATGCGGAACGAACTCCAACATTTTGTATTTCGTACGAATAACCCTACTCCGGAGTTGATAAGGATGAGCAATAAGTTTATAGCCTAATTTCGTGAGGAAGGCAGTGTTTTCAGTGTGTGAATCTTTTTTATCCCAAGTCCTCCATCATCCACAGGTTGACACACATCTTCCCATCGAACTAAACTAATACCGTATTTGTTTTCAGAGTGACCGCAAATGAAATTACGGATCAATTGCTCAATATCATCACATACGTATATCTATATATTATAACATAAAAGTAACCCCCACATCGAAATAGACCAAAACCCTTTCCTTTCCCCAACATCTTCTTCTTAACCCTTGGATTCAGAGTAAAGATTGCCTACGTATATCTATATATTATAACATAAAAGTAACTCGTTATTAGAACAATCATGATTATTTTTTATTTTATGAAGACGTCGAAATTTAGATTATAAATATTGAAGTTTTAATCTTAGATATCTCAAATTATATAAGAGATGGTAAGTGTGTATTTTAATTCCAAAATTTTATATTTAGACTTTAATTTACAATTATCTTAGATTTGATTTCTAACAAAATTATTGATAAAATATAAGAAATTATAAAATATTATTGATAAAATACAAGAAATTATAAAATATCAAAATCTTAGTTTTTTTTGGTACCTTGCACTATAATGAAAAGGAGGGGAGATTAGCATTATGAATATGATTAATGCAATGAGCTGAAAAGTAAAAAGTGTAGATCATTTTAATATGGACATAAATTTTAAATTTTAAATGAAATAATTTTGTAAATCAAATATAAATTCCTGTCAAGTCCGGTGGGATAAAATTTGAAAAATAACGACTGCGACCCGAGATACGCAATTAGGTGTTGCCCAAAAGTCTTTTCTCTCTCTGTCCTCTTCCGCCGACTTCTTAACGGTTAGTCGTCGGGTTCTTGCGGCGGTGCTTTTACAGTTCGCCGGAGATCTGCTCAAAACCGCATTTGTGATTTACTTGGAATCCTTTGCTCTATTCCAGTGCTTTGGATTGACTCCCATTTGCAGATTTTAGTAGAGTTGTGCTGTTGTTTAGCTTCGTTCCCTGTTGAAAAATCTCTTTAAAGGTACCAATCGCACTGTTATTTTCCCTCTATATCTGGGTGATTGAATCTTTAGTACCGAGATCAGCATTTCATCTCGTGATACATTGTGGATAATTATATTTTATTGGGAGTTTTTTTGGTTCTTTACACCCCCGTTTTTATTATCATTTTCTAGTTTCCCTGGATACGAATTTCGTCTTTTTCGTTTAATTTATTTAATGAACTCGACATTGTAGCATTTCGCTCCTACGATTTGTTCGCTTGCAATGCTTCTCCGCGCGATCCGTTGGATAAATTTTTAACACTTGATCGTTCCGTGCTGTAGCTAGATTTAGTGGAGTTGATTAGTTGAATCATTGTGGTTTTTGAACTTTGTAGCATTACGTTAGTCTTACGTCTCTGTTGGTTCCTCAGAAAACAGAGGGCAATGG